>NC_133470.1:106735552-106838862 GCF_048565385.1 Saimiri boliviensis | reverse complement strand
CTAATGGGCATGCTGGGGTCAGTGACAGGTGAGGTACTTCGGTTGCCCTTGCTCTTCCGGACTGTGAGGGAAAGGTGGGGACGATGAGCCGGCCAAGTTGACTATGACAAGGCCAACAAGGAGGAGGCAGGTCACCGGGGCTGGAGGCTGCAGATGGCTCTCTAGAGCCACAGCCCTCAGGCCTCTGCACCCTCATTTTCAGGCCCCCAGGGTAGCACTGCAACATGGCAACGCTGCAGAGAAACCAAGTGCTTGCAAACAAGTCACCTTTGTGAGAGCAGAGTGCCCAGCCTGCCTTCTGATATGGAAAGGCAGCCTCAAGGCACCACTGTTGTGCACGTAAGTGTGGAGCTGAGGTTTGGTTGCCATGCTGACAAGGCAGTATCGAGCAGCCATCGCCTGAGTAAATCAATAACACGGGGCCTGGGAAAGCCCAAAGTCCTCTCATATATGGCGTCGGCTTTATAAGCTCTGCAGAAGGGAGATAAGCACCCGGCATGACTAGCCTTTTGTAGGCTGAGGCCCCAGAGGTCTGGGGACTGGCCAGGGGGCCGAGCCTGGTGTCCAAACTCCCAGCCCAGCATTCAACCCGCCTAGATCATCGATGTTTCTGTAAGAGCTTATGCAGATCCCGGGCAGACAGGGGCAGCAGGGGAAATGTCAAGTTGCAGGCAGGCTAACGCATGAGGCCAGCTTTCACAGAAGGGAGGCCTTAGTCCATCTGTGTCACACCAGAGAGCTGGCCTCTTAACACATCCATGAACCCTGACCGCCCCCACGCCCCGCCCATCCCCTCGGAGACACACATACACTCACTCTCTCCCACTTACTTCTCTTCTTTGATTTCCCAGTCTTCTTGGCACTTTCCTCTCTGGGGACTTTCTCCTCCAGAGAATGCCCCTCCTGGTCACTAGTGTCACCCGCCCTGTTTAGGGCATTGGGCTCAGAGGCAGGAAACAGGTAGTTGGGCAGAGTGACGGCTGGTGCAGGGTCCGAGTCTGGAAGCATTTCGGAGGTACTGACTGCAAGAAGAAAGGCTTGGGGTGGGCAGGGCCCAGGGCAGGGGATGGAGTGGGGGTCGCCCAGTGCTGGAGAGACTGGTAGGTTCCAGGGGTGGGGGGGGGCTCTTTCCCCCACCCCAGACACAGGATGCACCTGAAAATGCCTCATGTGGCTTGTACCACAAGGAGAGGAAGCATCTGCAGAGCTGTGGGCATGAGCTGGCCCCAATCACAGCTGCCACATTTATAGCCCACTGCTGGCGGTGGGGAAGTTCTAGGCAGCACCCCAGGTAAAGGGCCATCTTGATTTAGTCCTAGGCTCATTTTATGACTCAAAGGGGCCTTAGAGATCATGTAGTCCCATTCCTGTGCTTTCCTGATGAGGAAACTGAGACCCAGAGAGGGGAAGTCAAGTGCCCAACGTCACACAGCAAGTTGGTGCCTGGTACAAATAGGCACCCCTTGTTGGATCCTGGATGAACACTGGTGAGAGCCAGGACTAGACACCTGTCACATTTCAGCTTTATAGCTTGCTTTCCCTCACTGTACCATAGCACCCCATGGGAGAGGGCAATCTAGGGGGACCTTCCTGTACCATTAAGGCATCTGCCTGAGAGGGCACTGGGAGGAGCCTGCCTTGGGGGTCCTTGGGGGAGCTAGGAGCCTGGTAGGATGGGCAGAGATCACTTCTTTCTTTCTTTTCTCTTTTTTTTTTTTTTTTTTTTTTTGAGACAGAATCTGGCTGTCACACAGGCTGGAGTACAGTGGCACGATCTTGGCTCACTGCAACCTCCGCCTCCTGAGTTCAAGTGATTCTCCTGCCTCAGCCTCCCCAGTAGCTGGGACTACAGGTACTTGCCACCACGCCCGACTAATTTTTGGATTTTTAGTAGAGATGGGGTTTCGCCATGTTGGTCAGGCTGGTCTCGAACTCCTGACCTTGTGGGATCACTTATTTCTAAATGAGCCCCACGCTGCATTGAGATGGAGTTTTGCTCTTGTTGCCCAGGCTGGAGTGCAATGGTGCGATCTTGGCTCACTGCAAGCTACACCTCCTGGGTTCAAGTGATTCTCTTGCCTCAGCCTCCTGAGTAGCTGGGATTACAGATGTGTGCCACCACGCCCAGGTAATTTTTACATTTGTAGTAAAGATGGGGTTTCACCATGTGGCCCAGGCTGGTCTCAAACTCCTGAGCTCAGGTGATCCACCCGCCTTAGCCTCCCAAAGTGCTGGGATTACAGGCATGAGCCATCACACCTGGCCTGAAAATGAAAAGAAATTCTGACACATGCTACAACATGAATGGACTTTGAAGACATTGTGTTAACTGAAATAAGCCAGCCACCAAAATACACAAAAGATAAAAGTCATATAAATATCAGTGGGTATGGCGCATATACCTGAGTGCACACATGCCTGAGAAACCAATACACAGATTTCTTTTTTTTTTTTTTTTGAGACGTAGTTTCGCTCGTTACCCAGGCTGGAGTGCAATGGCGCGATCTCGGCTCACCGCAACCTCCACCTCCTGGGTTCAGGCAATTCTCCTGCCTCAGCCTCCTGAGTAGCTGGGATTACAGGCATGCGCCACCATGCCCAGCTAATTTTTTTTGTATTTTTAGTAGAGACTGGGTTTCACCATGTTGACCAGGATGGTCTCGATCTCTTGACCTCGTGATCCACCCGCCTCGGCCTCCCAAAGTGCTGGGATTACAGGCTTGAGCCACCGCGCCCAGCACAGATTTCATATTTTTACACGGAATTCTTTTGTTACCTTGAGTTCAGGCACTGGGGTTCACACTTACAGATCTGCTTCTCATCCAGGATATCACTGGGAGACTCCATATTCAGCAAGACTTCCGCAGTTGACATGGTGTGCGAGGTGGTCTCATTGTCATCTGGTCCCAGTTCCATGGTGGGAGGAGAGAAGAAAAGTTCTCTCAGGGCACAAGGCAGGGGATACAGCTACAATCGGGGCCAGCCCGAAGAAAGGATGGTGGTAAGCATCCTTCGGGCTGGCCCTGAAGTGAGTGCTAAGTGAGCGAGAAGCAGGGGACCCTGTCCAGAGGTACTGAGGGACAGCCAGGAAGGGCCCGGCACCCTTCCCTCCCTAAATCTCCACCCCCTCAGCTGGTCTTCACTCCCGATTTTCCCACCCCATCTCCACAGACCATGAATCTACTAAGATGGTTCCCTCCTCTGTGAAGTAGCACGTTTTTGCTGGTGGCCTTGCCCATTCTGCATAGGATTACTATAAGCCACTGTGGGCTGCTGTTCCCTAAAGACACAGCCCCTCTTTCTACCACACATTCCCTGCCCAGCAAGGGAACAGACCTGTCAGCAAAAAACTGCCTTCCAGGATCTGATCCTGCGCCATGCACAAGGTCCCGTCTGTTATGATGCCATTGTGAACGTCGTCCAGCTCCAGTCCCGAGTACAGATGCAGTAAATCAGGGTACGGTACCTGCTCCACGATCACAGCTGGGAACACAGAGGGGTCTTCCAGCTATGAAGAAGATAGGGATGCGGTTCATGACACACCCAGGTGTTCCAGCAAACCCTCCCTACCAGAATCTGAAAATGGACCAAGTTTACAGCCAGAGTTAGGGGAAGAGCAGGTGGTGGACCAAGATAAGGGCTACAATGTCTGGATGTGGCAAGCCTGAGGTGCCTTTGGGACAACTGAAATAGGGATGCCTATCAGGAAGCCAAAAATAAGTGTCTAAGAGTTCAAAAGGGAGCTGGTGGTCGCTCGATCCCTTGGAGTAGATAAGAAAATTGAGATGAGAATTCAACCCTTAGAGAGTGTAAGTGTACTGAAATTAAGCAAAGCTAAAATAAAAAGCAGTATGACTGCAAATGTTTGTTTTTTTGTTCTTTTTTTTTTTTTTTTTTTTTTTTTTTGAGACGGAGTTTCGCTCTCATTACCCAGGCTGGAGTGCAATGGCGCGATCTCGGCTCACTGCAACCTCTGCCTCCTGGGTTCAGGCAATTCTCCTGCCTCAGCCTCCTGAGTAGCTGGGATTACAGGCACGCGCCACCATGCCCAGCTAATTTTTTGTATTTTTAGTAGAGACGGGGTTTCACCATGTTGACCAGGATGGTCTCGATCTCTTGACCTCGTGATCCACCCGCCTCGGCCTCCCAAAGTGCTGGGATTACAGGCTTGAGCCACCGCGCCCGGCGCAAATGTTTTTTTAAAGAAACTCCACATAGAGGAGGCTGCATGCAGTGGTGGCTCATGCCTGTAATTAGGGAGGCCAAAGTGGGTACATCGTTTGAGCCTAGGAGTTCCAGCCTGGGCAACACAGTGAGACCCCATCTCTATTTTAAAAATAAATAAATAAATAAATAAATAAATAAATAAATAAAAAACCTCTACATAGAAAGAAATATATCAGGATGTTAATCATAGTTTTCTTTTTTTCTTTCCTTTTTTTGAGACAGAGTCTGGCTCTTGTCACCCAGGCTGGAATGCAGTAGCTCAATCTCGGCTCACTGCAACCTCCACCTCCCAGGTTCAAGCGATTCCCCTACCGCAGCCTCCTGAATAGCTGGGATTACAGGCACCTGCTGCCACGTCCAGCTAATTTTTGTACTTTTTAGTAGAGATGGGGTGTCACCATGTTTGCCAGGCTGGCCTTGAACTCCTGACCTCAGGTGATTCACCCACCCTGGCCTCCCAAAGTGCTGGAATTATAGACATAAGCCGACACCACGCCCTGCTATAGTTTTATTTTCATTATGGAGTTTTGAATAATTTTTTCCCCTTTCTGTCTTTTTCATATCTTCCAAATTTTCTTTCATGGGAATGTTGATCATTCTTTTTGTTGTTGTTTACTCTCGAGATCTGCTTGTGGATGATAATTCTTTTATTTCATGCAAAAAGGATGAGAGTGATCCTCTCTATGTAGTGTTCCTGAGGGATCCAGAAAAACAAAAATGGATTAAAAGACCTTTGGGCTTGGCCCTCGGCAGTCACCCTGGCTAGATCAGTTTCAGGGCAGTGCTAGCATGCCAGGCCAAGTCGCAACGGATCTTAGTGAGGACAGACTGGGGTAGGCGGTTAGGTATCGTGATTAAGGCCCCAGCATCTAGAGCTATACTATCCATGATGATATCCACCAGCCATGGGTGGCTATTTAAATTTAGAGGTAAATAAAAACTTTGGAAAGCTTAAAAAATCATTTCTTCAATTGCACTAGCCACATTTCAAGTGCTCTATAGCCCCGTGTGACTTGTGTCCCCATACTGGACAGCACAAACACAGGACATTTCCAGCATTCCAGAGAATTCTATTGGATTGTGCTGATCTAGAACCAGACTCCCTGGGCTTGAGACCAAACTGCTGCTCACTAGCAGTGCGGCCTTGGGCAAGCTACCTAACCTTTCTGTGTATCAGTTTCCCCGTTTATAAAATGGGAGTGATCACATGATTGATCCCTTAGGATTGTTTCAACAGATCATACACATAAAGCACTCAGAGCAGGGCCTGCCGTAGGCTAAGCTCTCATTAAGTGTTAGGTATCAGGGGCTTCTAGGAGACTGGTAATGTTTTATTTCTTAACCTAAGTGGTGAGTACCTGGGTGTTTCATTTTATAGATGTCTATATCGAAATATGATTTATGCACCCTTTTGTATTTATTATACATTTCAAAATAAAAGTCGTTTCCTAAAAGGAGTGAAAGGGGCCAGGCGGGGTGGCTCACACTTGTTTTCCTTTTTCTTTTCTTTTTTTTTTTTTTTGAGATGGAATTTTACTCTTGTTGCCCAGGCTGGAGCGCAGTGACACAATCTCAGCTCACCACAACCTCCGCCTCCCGGGTTCAAGCGATTCTCCTGCCTCAGCCTCCCGAGTAGCTGGGATTACAGGCATGTGCCACCATGCCTGGATAATTTTGTATTTTTAGTAGAGATGGGGTTTCTCCATGTTGGTCAGGCTGGTTTCTAACTTCCAACCTCAAGCGATCTGCCTGCCTCAGCCTCGGAAAGTGCTGAGATTACAGGTGAGCTGGCTCACTACACCTGTTGTAATCCCACCACGCCCAGCTGGCTCACACCTGTTGTAATCCCAGCACTTTGGGAGGCCTGAAGCAGAAGGATTGCTTGAGCTCAGGAGTTCGAGATCAACCTGGGCTACATACCGAAAAATTAGGCCGGGTGCGGTGGCTCATGCCTGTAATCCCAGCAGTTTGGGAGGCCGAGGAGGATGGATCCCTTGAGGTTGGGAGTTGGAGACAAGCCTGACCAACATGGTGAAACCCTGTCTCTACTAAAAATACAAAATTAGCCAGGCATGGTACATGCCTGTAATCCCAGCTACTCAGGAGGCTGAGGCAGGAGAACTGCTTGAACCTGGGAGATGGAGGTTGCAGCGAGCTGAGGTCGCACCATTGCACTCCAGCCTGGGCAACAAGAGCAAAACTGTCTCAATACACACACACACACACACACACACACACACACACACACACACAAATTAGCCAGGTGCAGTGATGTGCGCCTGTCATCCCAGCTACTTGGGAGGCTGAGGCTACAGTGAGCCATGATTGTGCCACTGCACTCTAGCCTGGGTGACAGAGTGAGACTCGTGTCTCAATAAACACATAAGTAAATAAACAAACAAACAAAAAAGATATGAGACAGAGGAAGCGATCGATGGTTTGAGGTCTCGGAGGATGCCGGAGAGAACAGATTCAGTACATACAGAGGTTGGGAATTACCCTTGCAAGGAAAAGGAGCATTTCTTTCTCCTGGGCCAGTGGGAAGGAAACAAGAACAGGAAATGTTACGGATAAAAAGAGAGAAAGAAGGGAATTTAAGGGCATCCTGGGCTTGGAGGAGAGTCTGTCTGTTGAGGGTGGAGGGTAAGAACTGCTTCTGTGAAAAACGGCCTCTATGAAGAAAAGAAACAGTTGCTGAGTGGACTAGAAACAAATAAAAAATGACAAGTAGCACTGACAACTCATGTATGGTAGATTTTTCTTCCTTTCTCCTTGTCTGATGCCTTCCACTAGGCTAGGCACACCCTGTATGTTCAGTAAAATTGAGCAAGCTTTAGGTAGGGAGGTAGACAGAAAGTTCAATGTGTTCAAAGGCCACCAGGGGGCAGCCTTTGGTAGGCCACTAGAGATTTGACAGTTTTCCATCCTCACAGGATTTCGAATAGAGAACATCCGAGTTAGACTGGAATGCCCTTTGGAGGTAATCCATTTGGATCTCCTCTTGGTGAAGATGGGGAAACAGAAGTCAGATAGGGTAGGGGGCCAGGTGCAGTGGCTCACGCCTGTAATCCTAGCACTTTGAGAGGTCAAGGTGAGTGGATCACTTGAGGCCAGGAGTTTGAAACCAGCCTGGCCAACATGGTGAAACTCCCCGTCTCTACTAAAAACACACAAAAATTAGCCGGGCATGGTGGCAGGTGCCTGTAATCTCAGCTACTCGGGAGGCTGAGGCAGGAGAATCACTTGAACCTGGGAGGCGGAGGTTGCAGTGATCTGAGATCACGCCACTGCACTCCAGCCTGGGTGACAAGAGTGGGACTCCATCTCAAACAAAACAAAACAAAACAAAGAGATAGAGTAAGGACAGGACTTGCTCAGGTGACACTGTGGCCAAACTGGGATTGGAACCCAGGGCTCCTGACTCCTAATCTTCCATTCCTTCTACTGTACCTGGGTGCCTCTTCCCTCTCCATTTTGTAGAAGGAGAATGGAGGGTAGTGATGAGTGTGCCAGGATACCATTCAATGGTATCCTGCATTTAAGCGCACAGAAAATGTGCCAGTGCAGGGAAGGAATGGAGCAGTGGGGACTTGAGTGGGTGTCACAGAATCCTGTCCTATTTTCCAAATTCCTTCCACCAAAGACCTCATTTCTAGTTTGTCCTGAATCCTCAGGCTGGGGCCAAAGAGGTGACTGAAAATATCAGGGCCTGGACTCCAGTGTACAGTTCAGCTGGCCACACTCATTCTTGCTATGTGGCTCTTCCCTCAGCTTTCTCACTGTGACACTTTGGGAGAAGGGAAATGGCTGAAAAATGCATTTGATGGTCAGGGTACCCTTTATGCTTTACTCCATGTTGCTAACCAGCAGCTCAGTTGATGTACTTAGCAGCTGTCTGGCTGGCTTGTTGATTACACGTGAGCAATAAGCTCCTTAAATGATGGCCCAGTGACTGTGTACCAGCCTCATGAGTGACTGGCTGGTACGCAGGCTGGCTGGCAAGCAGGTCCAGTGCCCTGAGCATAGAGGTGTTTCATGGATATTTGCTGATTGGCTAGCTGTGCAGCCAGCTGGCTCCCTGGCTGGTTGTGTCTATCTGATTGTCCATACGGGCTGACTGTGCTCTATTCTCAGGGGCCATACCTGGTGGATATCATCGTCCATCCCGTTGCTTGCGAACTCAAAGATCAGGTCACTGGGCTGTAGGGTAATAGCCATGCTGTCTTCTCAGCGCGCTGACAGCGGGATTTACAGAGCCCTCCAGAGCTGTGGGGCTTTCTTAATGAAGAGATGCCACTCAGGTACTTTGGAGCCTAGAGCCTACCCCCTGAGGTGCAGTAAAATATGGGGTGGAGAGAGCTGGAGGAGGTGGTGAGCTAAGCCAGGCTCAAGGCTGCATGCTGGGCTGGACCAACCACAGGAGCGACCTAGAGAGAAGGGAGAGATGGGGACAGTGAGTAAGTCACCCTTGAGCTCTGTTGCCAGAACTGCCAATGAACCAGAGCGACGCTGCCCTGCTAAGGCAGACTGCCAACAGAGGAGCAGCCGAAAGGGGAGGACGAGGAGAAAAGAAGGGGGTCAGGGAAAGAAAGAAGGAGAAAGAGGAAGTCAACTGAATGGCCTCCCGTGGGAAGTGGCTGAGTGCTGGTGCCAGTCTGGTTCACCAGCATCAGCATCTCGAGCTAGTCCCAAAGACATGCAGCCTCCCTCCGTGCCTCCTCCCCTTCCCCTGGAGAAACTGACGGATGGAGGACCTCTGGGCTCTCTCCACCCTGAAGACGAATCCCCAGGGCACGGGGAAGTCAGGGCGCCTGGCCGGGCCTCATGGACATGGCAGCAGCATGGAGAATCCCTGTAACTCTCTTGGCTTGGGGAAAAACCGTATGCGGGGCTGAGTGGGGCCTGTGGGTATAGAGTGCTCTTCTGACTCTGCCTGGCTCCAGCTGAAGTCAGCCTTATTTTACCTTGGGAGTAGGGACCAGTTAGCTTTGAGGGGCCACATCTACAGAGGAAGAAGTGGGGGTGGTCATACTCCTGCCTGCCTTGCTGCGGGGGGGTTGTGTTGCGTGAGGACCAGCAGTGGCCTGACCCTGCTCTCAGGAATGGGACTCTCAGATGGAGCCACGCCTCCACAGAGCCTGGAGACAGAAGGACAGGTGGGTCACACGCACTGTTTTCAACAGCACCCCCCAGCCTCACCAGCACCGCCGTCACCCGCCAGAGAGCGTGGCCTCTGTGCTGTGTGTGGGTTTGTGTTCTTGGTTCAGCTTTGCTTTCAGTTTCAAGACTGAACTGTCACCCTGGGAACTGACGAGGACAGCCCCAGCTGGAGGAGGGGCAGGAGGAACCTTCCCCATCCTCTGGGGCTGGCTCGGGCCCCCTTTCCAGGAAATCTTCTGTGTTGGCCGCAGCCCAAACACATCTCCTCTCGCCCCGCGTGCCCTCAGCACTCACAGTGTCACTCGGCGGCGTCGGGGCCTGCATGTGTTTCCCTTGTCGCCACTCCTCAGAGCTGTCAGTGCAAGAGCGCCTCATCTGCGTGTTGTGGGTGGTCACACCCATGCCTGTCTCCCACAGCCCCAGCCCTCCCACCTCCCTCCTTGCCAGCCAGCTCTGCTCCTCCACCCCAATTGCTGGAGCTTCTCCACTTCCAGGCGCCACGTCTTTGGTCCCCTGGGCTCGGTTCTGAGTGTGTGGATGTGCGTGTGGGTGGGTCCACGAACAGCCTGGCCTCAGCATGAGCGCCTGAAGAATGAGCGCCATGTGCCACAGCAGAAGCCACACACTGCACGCTACCTCCTTGACACTCCCCTGCCAGTGCCGGGGTGGCCAAACCTTTTCCTGGCCCGGAAAGAAATGAGGAACTTAAGAGAGGGGCAAAGGGGAGGAAAGGGAGGGGGACCACGGTGACCTCCCTGATGACCGCTCTCCCCCACAGGAGACACCCAGGCCTCTCCTACTTCCTTTCCGTTAGCCCACAGGGCTGGCCGTGCCCCTGCCCCACCCCCACCCTCACCCCCACACCTTTCCACCCACCCCAGTAAAAAGTCGGGAGAAGTCACTCAACTCAACCGGTCAGGCCTGAATTTCCCTTTGGACAAGTGAGAGGCTGAGTACTTAGAGGCAGCGCCTGGGAAACCGCCGCCCTGGCCCTGGGTTCACTCCTCCCACCGCCACCCCACCTCCACCAGACCCTGCCTGCGACCCTTTCTCCACTGGTCTGTGAAGCCTCCCAAGGCCATTTATGCTTGGAAGGTCCCTCCCCCACTGCTAGCCTAAGCAGCCCCAAGGCTTGCATTCCAAAGCAGCTCCTGCCCTCCCACAGGCCTTCTGTCTGCCTCCAGGAAACATTCTCATACTAATCAAATTAAAGGTGATCACTTTCACCTAATCCCACTTTGTCTAAACATGAAACTCCGGTGTGTGTCCCTTCCCCCAAGGTCACTCGCTATAGCTCTTCCCTTCGGACTTGCTCATCTCTTCTTCCCAGATCAGGATTTCATGTTTGCAAGTTCATTGCTGGAGTTATCTGGCTGGCCTACTTCTATTCACCTTCCTTACCTCCCCCATGAGACAGTGGCTTCCTTGAGGGCAGTGACAACTGTGTTAGACATTGATGAAACCTGAGCACCTTTCATCACGCCTGGCACGTAGCAGACACTCAATTTGTGTTTGTGGAAAGAATGCATGAATGAATGAAGGGATGGATGGGCAGATGGGTGGATGGATGAGCGTGTGGATGGGTGGTATGGGTCAGTCAGTATATCTGAGGTATGTTTTCTGGGCAACATTTACCCGTATACAGTAGATGCCGGTAGGTGTCACGTACTCTGCCTTACGAGACAATGAGAAAAATGCACATACCTTCTGGGGTGACCTCTGTATGTTTTTACATTACCATTTACCCAGGTGCGCTATCTGTGTTCGCTGTGGGTGTGCGAGCGCACTGCGGGTATACGCATGTGCTCGGTGTGCGCATGTGTCCCCAGCATGGAGATGTGGGTATGAGAGCCTCTGTGTGTCAAAGGGCCGCCCTGGTCTGGCCGGCAAAGCCACAAGCTCAGTTGTTGGTTCCTCCTCCGGGCCAGCCTCAGCTGCCTTCGTGAGAATGACAAACCCGAGCTAATGCTGGCTGGAAGTGGCTGTGCTGAAGATGGGGGTCGGATTCTCAGGAAGAGAATGCCAGCCCCAGCTAGATATGTGGCCCATGGGTCTCAGGGGTGAGACCCCCCCCCCAACGTCCATCTGCTAGGGAGCTGGTGGGGGAGGGAGGGAACCAGGTCCCTGCACTGCACTGAATGGAATCTTTAGCCATCAATGCAGAGGTTTGAAATAAAAGACAGACGATTCCCAGGGCGTTCTTTTCTGTGTCCACATGTTGAAGCAGCAAAATCTAGGACTTGGTGAGTGCAGGTTTTGCTGCCTCGGGATTGTCAGGCATTACCCATCACCGGAGGCCCATCCTGGTGATCATCTGTCTCGAGCCTGAAGCTAAGGTCTTGAAGGGGCGGAGAGGGAGGAAGTGGCTGTCCTGCTCTTTTGGCCAAGGCTGAGAACCCATCCCGCCCTAACCTTCCAGTCCAGAAAGTTCCCCCTCCCCCTTGAGATGTTTGAGGATTTGAAAGTGAGAGGTGGAGAGAGGCTCATTTGCATGTTCACTCACTCTCCCCAGCAGAGGAGTGAACCCCCACTTCAGTCCTTCAAAATAACCTCCTTCTCCCAGGAACCTGAAACCAAAGATGCCACTACCACAGGAGGCGCGCCCTGCGGACCAGGGGGGCCCCCACCAGGGGCTCCCCTCTCCAGTGGGTTCTTTGGCTGGGACACAGCTTCAGTTGTCTAGAGCCCTGGATCTGCCTCCCCAGTAAGTGGAGGATGCAGGGGGCACACACGGACACTGTCTCCGGGAACTGAGGTGCCTGGGAACCTCAGTAACTGGTGCTGAATCCCCCCACCCTGCCACATCCTTGCACAGCTCGCAGCTTGTTCCGGTCACAGTCCACTGGCAGGGTGATAAGAGCTCCAACTCCCTTCACTCCCTTTGAGGCCCTACAGGGTCTCTGGCTCCCGCTCCCGCTGCCTGTCCTACTTGGGCCAAAAACAAAGCCTTTGTGTGAGTAGTGCCCCCGGGTGTTCTCTAAGTGTGTGGACCTCAGGGGGAGTGAGCAGGCGAAGGCATCTACTTCCAGGCCTGCAAATACACACCTCTGTGGCTCTGAGTGCATTTCAAAACTGAAGCAAAATTGAAGTGGTTTGGGCTGCTCCTGTATCACAACTGGGCCCCCTTCAGACATACAGACCCTTCCTGGGGCTGTCACTGAACTATCCCAAGCAGTGTCCAGCACCCACTCATCTGGGCCTCCCTGACAGGAAACCGCCCCAGTGTGAAAGCCACGTCCACGGTCTCCGTGGAGTGAGTTTGAATCTACACCCACTCCGCTGAGCCAATGGCTCTCAAAGGATTGCTGGTAACACCCGTGGCATTTTCACACATGCCAGGAAACATGGAGGCCAGATGGTCAGCTGAGCCACAAAGCACAGTTCTCCTTCTCCCGTTCCTTGTCCCCTCAGAGCCAGCTCCCACTCCTGAAATACCTCATCTTCCATGAAACCTTTCTGGAATTCTCTGGAAAGGAAGTGACAATTTCCTTCATGCCATTTCCCATTCCCCCAACACCCCTCCCCTACAACCACAAGCAAAATGGAAACTACCCCAGAAACAGCTGTACCCTCGACTGAAAACCAGCCCATCCCCCAGCGAACAGTCATCAAGCCGGGAACTGCCTGCTGCACCATGTGACCAGTGGTATGGATTTAAGAGACAGGCGGCCAGAGTCAGGACGACATCCAATGACTAGTCCTGGACAGAGCAGAATCCACCCATCCTCAGGACCTGAACCCACAACCTCACCAGTGAGGGCTTGACTCCAGTGAGTGAGCTAACCCTCCTCCTTAAGCAAGTGTCCAGTGAAGGCACCCCAGCCACGGTATTTTGCCAGCTCTTTCTCCTCTATTCCTTTCCTTCTATCACCCACCCCATTTGAGATGAAACCAGGAAGATGGAGGGAAAAAAGGTTTTGCAACCCCTCTGTTGGTTGGGGTTTCTCTGTGCTTATTTACAAGAAACCCAGTTCCTTCCTTGTCCCTCTGCCCCCACCTGATTCTACCATAGGGCTTGTCCCAACTCTGACAATGAGGTGACCCCAGGACTCTTCCCCAGTTCAGCCCCTCCCCCCCACACACACATCCTTCTCAGCTCTCCTCTTCCCCTACCTCCTTCCCAGGTCTTGATCTGTCCCAGAGGAGGAGGGATTAGACGGCAGGTCCCAGGCAAAGAGAAGCCTTCTCTTTTCTCCAGAGGACCCACAGCCCACCCACAGTGTAGACTGCCTCGGGTCGGGGAGGAGGAGGGAAGCGTTCTCTTGGCAATATCCTAGCAAGATGTATGACCATGGAAAAGGCGGCCATCTTTCTGGGCTGTGGTTTCTGTCATCCTTCGAGCTGGTGAGGGTTGTGAGTAATCCAGGCTTAGCAGGTGCTCACCAGGGGGTCTCGGGTGAATAAAGATGGCAGTGGGGAAAAAGCATTTTGAAAATTAAAAAGCACTCATCCAGATGATGAGTTTCAGGTGACCTCCCAGGGAGCAACGGGGGCTGCGGGGCCCCCATGAAGCTCCAGACGGTGGACCCCACTGGCTCCAGAATACACAGGGTGGGGCTGGAGTGGTCCAGTTGTTGGGTAGGAAGGGGCTGCTCCTCGCCTGGATTGGGGGCCCGGCAAGGAGGGAGGAACAGGCTGCTGTGGCTGGTGCAGCGCTCCGGGTCCCCTGTCCTCACCCCGCCCCAGTTCTTTGGGTTGTGGTTATGCGGCAAGAAAGAGCACTGCACTACTGAAGCCCCACAGGGGAGGAAGAGGAGGGGAGGGTTAGCGACAAAGAGAACCTATTTCCCCAGCTGTCCTGAGAAGGTTGAAAGAGTACCCCTGGAAGTGCCTGTGGCCACCACATCCCCTAGTGCAGGTGTCCCCAAACTTTTTACACAGGGGGCCAGTTCACTGTCCCTCAGACCGTTGGAGGGCCGCCACATACTGTGCTCCTCTCACTGACCACCAATGAAAGAGGTGCCCCTTCCTGCAGTGCGGCAGGGGGCCGGATAAATGGCCTCAGGGGGCCACATGCGGCCTGCGGGCCCATAGTTTGGGGACGCCTGCCCTAGTGCTTCAGGGAGGAGGCGCAGGACAGTGGCCTTAAGCCAGTGACGGGAGAACTCACTGCAGGGAAAGGGAGAAAGCCAAGTGTGGGGCAGCCACGAAACTCTAATATAATGGTCTCCCAGCTCCAGCCAAGGAGAGTCCCCAGAAGCCCCTGCAGACCCTAAGATCATGGGCTTTCCAGCTAGAAGCCCCAGCTCTGCCTTGGGGTTGAGACAGGTCACTCTCCTTTTTTGTAAAACAGGGATCTCCTACTTCGTTCAAGGGGTTGTTGCAAAAGGCCAATGAACTAATGTAGGCAAAAGCTCTCTGTTAGGCCCCAAATGTATTTTTCTTTTTTTTTTTTTTGAGACGGAGTTTCACTCACTCTGTTACCTGGGCTGGAGTGTAGTGGCATGATCTCGGCTCACTGCAACCTCTACCTCCCGGGTGTGCCTCAGCCTCCTGAATAGCTGGGACTACAGGTGCGCATCACCAAACCTGGTTAATTTTTTTTTTTTTTTTTTTTTTTTTTTTTGACTTAGAGTTTTGCTCTTTTTGCCCAGGCTGGAGTGCAATGGCATGATCTCAGCTCACCGCAACCTCCACCTCCCAGTTTCAAGTGATTCTCCTGCCTCAGCCTCCCAAGTAGCTGGGATTACAGGTATGTGCCACTATGTCTGGCTAATTTTGTATTTTTTAGTAGAGATAGGGTTTCACCATGTTGGCCAGGCTGGTCTTGAACTCCTGACCTCAAGTGATCCACCCGCCTCAGCCGCCCGACATGCTGGGATTACAGGTGTGAGCCACCATGCCCAGCCAACGTGTTTCCAATTCCCTGGTCTGATTTGTTACTTTGGGGCTCTGGTGGCTCATTAAGTAATCAGCATGTCTTTACCTAGATAGAGAGGAAGAAAGGGAAATGGAGGTGGCGAGATGCAGTGAAGGCTGAGGGGCCAAAAGCAACAACTGTAACATGTATGGTAGAGAGGAAAGCAGTTTGACTAGAGGGAGAGAGGAAGACTGCTTGGGAAGCTGGATAAGTGGATCCACGGAACTGTGGAATGTGAACTTAACATGGAAAGCAACTGTGAGTTACTGTAGATTCTTGAGCAAGGGAGGGGCATAAAACTCGGCCCTTTAGGAACGGCCGTTCAGTCTGGGTATAAGAGTGGGTCTGAAGCAGGAGAATCGCTTGAACTTAGGAGGCGGAGGTTGCAGTGAGCTGAGATCACATCACACCACTGTACTCCGGCCTGGTGGACAAGAGTGAACACTCCGTCTCAAATAAATAAATAAATAAAGTAGAGTGAGTCTGTGAGTGGAGGAGATGGGGGGAGACCAGGTAGGGTAGCTGAAAGCCAAGAGGTGAATCCCAGAGCCACCCCGAAGGAAAAAAATTGCCAAGACTCTGGGGAGATACGGTAACTGTAGAGACCCCAAGATGTGCAGCGTGTTCTCGCTGTAGGAATGTTAAAAGATATTGCTGGGCGTGGTGGCTCATTTCTGTAATTGCAGCACTTTGGGAGGCTGAGGCGGATGGATCACCTGAGGTTAGGAGTTGGAGACCAGCCTGAGTAACATGGCGAAACCCCGTTTCTACTAAAAATACAAAAAATTAGCCAGGCATAGTGGCTACCTATAATCCCAGTTATGTGGGAGACGGGCAAGAGAATCGCTTGAACCTGGGAGGGGGAGGTTGCGGTAAGCTGAGATTGTGCCACTGCACTCCAGCTTGGGCGAGAGAGTGAGACTCCATCTCAAAAAAAAAAAAAAAAAAAAAACCACACCGACTAATTAATTAGTGGGCCTTTAGAAGCTGGGATAATCTATGACTTGGTACCAACAGGATATTAAGTCAGATAGCTTTTATTGAAGGGACAGTGTTGTCAAGGCCCCTGCCAGCCCAGTATGTGTCCTAGAAACTAATGTGAAGCCTTCTTGCTCAGATTTGGAACTTTCCTGGGTAGCAGGGGCCATGGTGGGGTTGCTGCCCCTCCCAAATGCCCGCTGCTGCCCCTGGCCAGTCCCTAGGTCAGCGAAAGCAAAGGACAGTATTTCAGGCACAAGAGCAGTACTCCGGCATCCCTTACACAGAAGGGAGGGTGCCAGAAAGGATGACGTAGGAAGACAGCCTACCAGGGCCTGCCCAGACAGGGAGGGCAGCCTCAGCTCCGGAAGTCATCGAGAGCTCCTGGGGTTCCTCCTTCTGTCTCACCCTCACTATTGAAACCTCTCCTCGAGTTAGAAGGCCAGGGGCAGTGGCACACACCTATAATCCCAGCACTTTGAGGGGCCAAGGCAGGTGGATCAGGAGTTGAGGTCAGGAGTTCGAGACCAGCCTGGCCAACATGGTGAAACTCCATCTCTACTAAAAATACAAAAAATTGACCGGGTGCGATGGCTCACACCTGTAATGCCAGCACTTTAGGAGGCCCAGGCAGGCAGATCACCTGAGGTCAAGAGTTCAAGACCACCCTGGCCAACATGGTAAAACCCTGCCTCTACTGAAAACACAAAAATTAGGGCTGGATGTGGTGGCTCACACCTGTAATCTCAGCACTTTGGGAGGCCGATGTGAGTGGATCACCAGATCAGGAGTTCGAAACCAGCCTGGCCAATATGGTGAAATCCAGTCTCTACTAAAAATTACAAAAATTAGCCGGGCATGGTGGCAGGCACCTGTAGTCCCAGACACTCAGGAGGCCGAGGCAGGAGAATCACCTGAACCTGGGAGGCGGAGGTTGCAGTGAGCCGAGATCGCACCACTGCACTCCAGCCTGGGCAACAGAGAAAGGCTCTGTCTCAAAAAACAAACAAACAAACAAAAACAGAAGCCACACACACAGGGCATACTTTCCACCTCTGTGCCTGTGTTCACACTGTCCCCCAGGCCTGACAGGCCCTTCCTCAATTACTGTGAGTTCAATGCCCACAAGTTCTTCAAGATCTGAAGCAAATGTCACCTTCTTTTCAAAGCCTTCCCTGCTTCCTCCCCACCTGGCGTATTCTCTCCTCCTCCTCATGACACTTTAGCTTGACTTCTTAGACAAAGCAGGGGTTCACAGACTACGGCTCATGTGCCACATCCAGCTGTGCAGTCTGTTTTTAGACAGCCCATGAGATAAGAACGGTTTTAACATTCTTTAATGATTGGGGGGAAAAATCAAAAGAAGAATATTTCATGACATACAGGTTTTTTTTTTTTTTAATATATATTTTTTGAGACTGGGTTTTGCTCTGTCATCCAGGTTGGAAAGCAGTGGCACGATCAGGACTCACTGCAACCTCTGCCTCCCAGCTCAAGCAATCCTCCCACCTCAGCCTCCTGAGTAGCTGGGACTACATGTGCACACCACCTCGCCCAGCTAAGTTTTTGTATTTTTTGTTGAGACAGGGTTTTGTCATGTTGCTCAAGCTGGTCTTCAAATCCTGGGCTCCAGCAATCCTGTGTAGGAAAGGTTTACTGGCTGCTGGACTAAAGGCTTCAGTGTGAATAAATTCACCAAGTTCTCACACCTGTAATCCCAGCACTTTGGGAGGCTGAGGCCGGTGGATTGCCTGAGGTCAGGAGTTTGAGAGCAGCCTGGCCAACAAGGTGAAACCACATCTCTACCAAAAATATAAAAATTAGTCAGGTGTGATGGTGGGCATCTGTAATCCCAGCTCCTCGGGAGACTGAGGCAGGGGAATGGCTTGAACCGAGGAGGCGGAAGTTACAGTAAGTGGAGATCGTGCCATTGCACTGCAACCTGGGTGACAAGCACAAACTCTATCTCAAAAACAAAAAATTCATCATTTCTTTTTTAAAATTTATTTTAGGCCAGGCACAGTGGCTCACTCCTGTAGCACTTTGGGAGGCTGAGGCAGGTGGATCACCTGAGGTCAGGAGTTTGAGACCAGCCTGGCCAACATAATGAAACCCCGTCTCTACTAAAAATACAAAAAATCAGCTGGATGTGGTGGCGGGTACCTTGTAATCCCAGCTACTGGGGAGGCTGAGGCAGGAGAATCGCTTGAACTTGAGAGGCAGAGGTTGCAGTGAGCTGAGATCGCACCACTGCACTCCAGCCTGGACAACAAGTTAAACTCTGTCTCAAAAAAAAAATTATTTTCGAATTTGTATTTATTTTTCAGAGATGGGGTTTCGCTATATTGCGCAGGCTGGTCTTGAACTCTTGACCTCAAGTGATCCACCCACCTTGGCATCCCAAAGTGCTGGGATTACAGGCATGAGCCACCACACCTGGCCCATCACGTTCATTTTGAGAATGTCACCGAGCACTCGGGGATGGAGGTGCCTGCAGGGAGGTGTGGGCTGCCAAATACAACTCAGCAGATTCTCATCAGAAAGAAGGTCCTGGGCTGGGGTTAGGAGACGTGAGTTCTGCCCATGATGTGACCTCAAGCAGGTCACTTCTGCTTTGTGGGCCTCGGTTACCTCATCTGCACAATGAGAGGGTTGGGCTGGGTGGTCTAACGCCCTGTCTAACGCCCTGTGACTTTGACAGGCAGTGATCGACTGCATTTCTAGCTCCCACAGTTCTTAGCAGACACAGTCCTGATCATTTACTGTCAGAACAAAAGCTTACAGAAGGGTCCTCTGCCCAGCTGTGGTTTTCCACTGCCCCCGTGAGCCTCCCTCGATTCACCCTCACCTGCCCCACCCCACCCTTCCTGTCTGCTGACCTTTCTGCCCTCCTCTCAAAACTCCTCTCCTTGCAAAATGAAGACGGCCTCCTCTGAAAGAGCCCTCCCTCCCTGCAGTCAGGTGGGCTAAAAGCCTCCATTTCTTTGGGAGGGAGTCAGAGAAAGGACTCTCACCTCTCCCCAACCTCCCAGGACCCACAGCAGATAGGCAGTGGAACAGGAGATAGGGCCAGCTCTCACCGCACCCCTGCTTTGCCAGCGGAAACAGCCCTTCTCTGCCACTTCCTGTCCCAGGGGTTTCAGCAGTTTCCCCTTTGGGGCCTGTTAGCCCTCCCAGCCCCACCCCTGCCTCACACAGGTCAGGGAGTGCAGAGAGGGGAGGGCCCTGAGTGCTGAGTAGGGAGGATCCCTCACAGGAAGGCCGAGGAGACAGCTGTCTACACAAGGGGACGCCCCAGCTGAGCTCTACCAGCCTGCTTTGGGCTAGGAGCAGGTACAGACGGATGCAGTACCTGGGAGGGAGACTGGGGCTCTCCTAACCCAGACCATCTCCACAAACGCTCTCCTGTTACCAGATGAGTAGAAATGACTTTATCACTTTACCTAGCTACTGCCTTGATGGGTGGAGTGAGCCTGGCCTTAGAGGATTGGTTAAAAAACCTGAAATATAAATGCTGAGGTCAATGTCCAGGAAGGACTAGCCCAGGGTGGCTTCGAATGGAGGGACAGGTTGAATGAAGCAAGACGATGAGAGGGTCGTTCGATGGGGCAGACAACACTGAAATCAATGTCACTTCACAATTTTGCAGGGGCCTTGTCCCTAGCACCAATGGACACAGGTGACAATGGAGGGCAAAGTACAGTTGTCCTTTGGTATACTTGGGAATTGGTTCCAGGACCACCTATGAATACCGAAATCCAAACACACTCAAGTCCCGCAGTTGGCCTGTGGAGCCCACAAATCCAAAATGGTGGCCCTCACAATACTCAGGTTTCCAATCTTGGGAATACTGTAAACAAATACCCACATATGCCAGGTGAGGTGGATCAAGCCTGTAATCCCAGCACTTTGGGAGTCCAGGGTGGATGGATCACCTGAGGTCACACTTCAAGACCAGGCTGACCAACATGGTGAAGCCTCCGTCTCTACTGAAATTGCAAAAATTACCCGGGCATGGTGGTGCAAACCTGTAATCCCAGCTACTGGGGAGGCTGAGGCAGGAGAATCGCCTGAAACCAGGAGGCGGAGGTTGCAGTGAGCTGAGATCACACCACTGCACTCCAGGTTGGGCAACAAGAGCGAAACTCCATCTTGGGTAGGGGGAGGGGGAAAGTGTTCTTTTAGCTGGGTGTGATGGCTCACAACTGTAATCCCAGCACTTTGGGAGGCTGAGGCAGGTGGATCACCTGATGTCGGGAGTTCAAGACCAGCCTGACCAACATGGAGAAACCCCGTCTCCACTAAAAATACAAAAAAAAAAAAAAAAAAAAAAAAAGCCAGGCATGGTGGCACATACCTGTAATCCCAGCTATTCAGGAGGCTGAGGCAGGAAAATCACTTAAACCCAGAGGAGGAGGTTGTGGTAAGCCAAGATCGCGCCATTGCACTCTAGCCTGGGCAACAAGAGTGAAACTCCGTCTCCAAAAAAAAAAAAAAAAAAATATAGGCCAGGTTCGGTGGCTCACAGCTGTAATCCCAGCACTCTGGGAGGCAGAGGCGGGTGGATCACCTGAGGTGAGGTCTGGAGTTCAAGACCAGCCTGGCCAACATGGTGAAACCACAACTCTACTACAAATACAAAAATTAGCCAGGCATGGTGGCACATGGCTATAATCCCATCTACTTGGTAGGTCGAGGCAGGAGAATTACTTAAACCTGGGAGGTAGAGGGTGCAGGGAACCGAGATCATGCCATTTCACTCCAGCCTGGGTGACAGAGCAAAATTCAGTCTAAAAAAAAAAAAAAATCCAGGCCAGGCGTGGTGGCTTACACCTATAATCCCAGCACTTTGGGGGGATGAGGCGGGTGGATCACGAAGTCAAGAGATGGAGACCATCTTGGTCAACATAGTGAAACCCCGTCTCTACTAAAAATACAAAAATTAGCTGGGCATGGTGGCGCTCGCCTGTAGTCCCAGCTACTCGGGAGGCTGAGGCAGGAGAATTGTTTGAACCCACGAGACAGAGGTTGCAGTGAGCCGAGATCGCGCCATGGCACTCTAGCCTGGGTAATAAGAGTGAAACTCTGTCTCAAAAAAAAAAAAAAAAAAAAAAAAAAAACCCACATATAAAGTGGATCTATGGCTGGGTGTGGTGGCTCATGCCTGTAATCCTAGCACTTCGGGAGGCTGAGGCAGGCAGATCACAAGGTCAGGAGTTTGAGACCAGCCTGGCCAACATGATGAAACCCTGTCTCTACTAAAGATACAAAAAATTAGCTGGGTATGGTGGTGCATGCCTGTAATCTCAGCTACTGAGGAGGCTGAGGCAGGAGAATTGCTTGAACCCAGGAGGCAGAGGTTGCAGTGCAGTGAGCTGAGATCATGCCACTGCACTCCAGCCTAGGCAATAGGGCAAGACTCCATCTAAAAAAAAAAAAAAAGTGGATCTGTGCAGTGTAAACCCATGTTGTTCAAGCATTAACTGTATTATATCACATGTGGGTCAAGGGTAATGGCATTTTTCTGGGTGATGGAGCAGGAAACTCACATTCCATGGTGGCTG
This sequence comes from Saimiri boliviensis, assembly GCF_048565385.1. Classification (NCBI taxonomy): domain Eukaryota; kingdom Metazoa; phylum Chordata; class Mammalia; order Primates; family Cebidae; genus Saimiri; species Saimiri boliviensis. The sequence goes on along the minus strand of NC_133470.1, from coordinate 106,817,073 downwards.
ATGACTTGGTGACTTACACTCCTAAGTACTTCTGAGGTGCTGTTGCAAGGTGGGGCTCCCAGCCATAGGACTGTGTTCTTGTGAGGTTATTGTGCAGACAGGACACTCACTCGGTGAGACCCTCCCGAGGCCATGGGTCAGAACAGCTGTAAGCGGCCCAAGATTTTGAACCTCTCTGCTCAGTTGCCAGTCCTCCTTGGGACAGGCCAGAACTACGTGATGCTGGTTCTAGAAGCCTTGCTGCCCCAGGGGCCTCGTGGTGGATGGACATGATCACCTGTGCCTCCCCATGGTGCTACTGTTCCCTGAAGTTCAAGCAGCTGTGCAGGAAGCTAAGGGAATTCCTACAAATGATGGTTCTGGATGGGCCTGCCAAAAAAATGGCTGAGAAGGTGATCTTGATACTTCTCTCAGCTCTGAGGCCATATTCTTGTATCTTTGGCCAAGAACCCTGACCAGCCAGGCCTCCTATCAAGAGAGCAGGGGTCGGATATGGTGGCTCACACCTGTAATGCCAACATTTTGGGAGGACGAGGTGGGTGAATCACTTGAGGTCAAGAGTCCAACACCAGCCTGGCCAACATGGAGACACTCCGTCTCTAATAAAAATACAAAAATTAGCTGGGTATGGTGGTGGGCATGTGTAATCCTAGCTACTCGGAGGCTGAGGCAGAAAAATCCCTTGAAACCGGGAGGCGGAGGTGGCCGTGAGCCAAGATGACGCCTCTGCACTCCAGCCTGGGCAACAGAGCAAGGCTCCATCTCCAAAAAAAAGAGAGATCAGGGTCCAACTTTTCCCTGTCCCCTCTCCCTGTATGTCCCCCTATGACAAAGAGGAACCAGTTCCCCCAAGATAGGGCCCCGCCACCCGAGGGGAATATCTGCTTGCCCACTCCTGAAAGCTGGAGTGAATACAGCTTCACAGCTGGTAGGGAGAACGCCAAGGAAGCCTTAGAGACAACATCTGGATGTACACCTGGGCTTCTGCCAGCCCCTCCCTACATCTGCAGCACAAACCCAGGGCCAGGGTTTGGTTACAAGCCTGGCTCAAAGTTAGTGGCACGTGTTTGGGTGGAGGGGGTGGAAGCGCTTGAGGATGATGCCAGCTCAGGGTGAGCACTTGTGGGGTTGAGCAGTGATCTGAGCCACTGGTAGGCCCAGCATGGCGGGTGTGGCCACTGTGGCCTCGGCCATGGCCTGTTGGGGGAGGGGCGGAGGGGTGTGGGTGCCTGTGTAAGCGTGGGCAAGATTTTCTTTTGTGCCCTCTGATATCACTTCAAGTCACTTCCCCTGCGTCAGGAAAGGGAGGGCCAAACAGTAAAAATGACAAGGTGCCAGGACAAAGTGCAGGGAAGGCGGCAGGGATGTGTAGTTCTGGGGTGCGGGCTGTGGAATTGCTGGAGCATCAGGCACTGGATGCGAGTTACCTCCTTTCAGTCTTACATTACACCGTCCCTGCAAAGGAGCCAGCGAGTGGCAGAGCCGGGGTTTGAATCTAGCTTTATTTTCAACTACTACACAAAATGGACTTTGTTTTCAGTGAAATCTGTTTTGGTAATAACTCTGTTTTAACAGTTCCATTTGAAAAACAGTCAAAGTGAGGCTCAGAGAAGATTAGGTAACATGATCAAGGCCACCACAGCCAAGTGGAGGCAGAACTCAAACCAGGGCTGGTGTGACCTTGATCTTGAAGTCCCTGCTTTTCCCTCTGTCCATGCTAGCAACCATCTGCTAGGATCTCAAGGCTGGCTCACAGCTCTCAGCTTCGAAGCCTCAGAGCCCCTGTGAGGCCCCTCCAACAAAGGCTTCCCAGGCTTGTAACCCATGCCCAACCCAAGCTCCATCAAGTAAGTCAATTCTAACTTCCTGGGTCCAGTCTGCACCAAAATGGTGACTATTTGGGCTCCTGTGGCCAGCTGTGGAGAAGGGGTATTGTGGAGGGGGCGCCTTCCAGCTCTGACGATGGGGAAGCTGACTCTTCCTACAGCTCAGAGCTCTGCTGTTTCCAGAGTTCCTGGCCCCAGCCCTGAAGCAGCCACGGCATGGTCCCTGCCCCATAAATATACACTTGCTCTTGACTTATGCATCATGTAGGTCTGGACTCTTATCTTGGGGTGTTGGTTCACATGTTTATTCAAATATTTATGGAAAGTCAGCCTTGAACACCTCACAGGTGCCAGGCCCAGGGCCAGGGGACTGATCACGGGGCCCGCCCTATCTCTGCGGTAGAGTCTCTTTGTGTCACAGCTCCCAGTAAGCGCAGTAGCCCACCTGCCTAAACAGCATTGCTGGGTTCCCCATCCCCTCAAAATATGCCTGCAGCAAGTATCTTTTCAAAACTGAGGCCCAAGGGCTGGGAGGAAATGGGGACTGAATGCGAACGGGTACGGGATTTCTTTGGGGGTGATGAAAATGTTTTGTTGTTTTCTTTCTCTCCCTTTCTTTCTATCCTTCTTTCTTTCTTTCCTTTCTTTTCTTTTCTTTTTTTTTTTTTTTTTTTTGAGACAGAGTCTCACTCTGTCACCCAGGCTGGAGTGCAGTGGCATGATCTTAGCTCACAGTAACCTCTGCCACCACCTCCCGGGTTCAAGTGATTCTCGTATCTCAACCTCCCAAGTAGCTGGGACTAAAGGTGCATGCGCCACCACACCAGGCTCATTTTTGTGTTTTTAGTAGAGACAGGGTTTCACCATGTTGGTTAGGCTGGTCTCAAACTCCTAGCCTCAAGTGATCTGCCCACCTTGGCCTCCCAAAGTGCTGGGATTATACGCATGCGCCACCCACCGCGCCCTGCCTGGGAGTGATGAAAATGTTCTAAAATGGATTCTGGTGATGGATGTACAACTCTGTGAATAGACTAAAAACTACTGAAGTGTACGCTTCAAGGGGGTTAAGTTTATGGTATTTGAACTATGTCTAATAAATCAGTAGTCTTGTTTTTTAACTGAGGTCCAGAGAGGGGCAGTGGCCCACTGAAGGCCATGCACAAGGTAAGGTCTTCTGGTGGATGGCTTCAAGGCTGTTTCCTCCTCGCCCCCCCCTTCCCTATAATCCTAAGCAAGGGTAAATATAGGGTCACTGAGTATACATGGCAGGTCCAACCTTATGAAGCTGCTTTCCCAAGAACTTTAATTTCAGGTCTGCCATTAATGTGGCCAAGTCCCTGCCACTCTCTGGATCCCAGTTTGCCCATCTGTAAAGTGAAGCGGGTGAGTTTGGTAATCTTTTGCTAAAGGCTCAGCCAGCTCTGAACCTCTGCGGTTCTAATTAGAAAGTACTGCAAGGGACCAGCTATGGTAGCTCACGCCTATAATTCTGGCACTTTAGGAGGCCAAAGCAGGAGAATGGCTTGAGGCCAGAGGTTCAAGACCAGCCTGGACAACAAAGTGAGACCCAGTCTCTACTAAAAAAAGAAAAAAAAAGCAGCTGGGTGCAGTGGCTCACACCTGTAATCCAAGAGCTTTGGGAGACAAAGGTGGGCAGATCACCTGAGATCGGGAGTTAGAGATCAGCCTGACCAACAGAGAGAAACCCCATCTCTACTAAAAATACAACATTAGCCAGGCATGGTGGCACATATCTGTAATCCCAGCTACTTGGGAGGCTGAGGCAAGAGAATCGCTTGAACCCAAAAGGCGGAGGTTGTAGTAAGCTGAGATTTCGCCACAGCACTCTAGCCTGGGCAACAAGAATGAAACTCCATCTAAAAAAGAAAGAAAGGAGAGAGAGAGAAAGAGAGAGAGAGAGAGAGAAAGAAAGAAAGAAAGAGAGAGAGAAAGAAAGAAAGAAAGAAAGAAAAGAAAAGAAAAGAAAAGAAAAGAAAAGAAAAGAAAAGAAAAGAAAGAAAAGCAAGCACTGCAAGGCAGAATAGAATGGAGTGTCAGACACGTGGCCCTCCTTTGGGTGCTGCAGGAGGCCTTTGACACAATTAAGTGTTCGAATCAATGCTCCTCAACGATAGTGATGATGAAGATTTTCCCATGAGAGTCAGATTTTCTCTGACAATCCTACTGCTGACTCTCTCCATGAGGGGCAGCTGGATTCTGATTTCACCTCAGCATTGCTGGGTAATAGAGCAACCCATAATAGAGACCCATTGATCATGTCCTTTGGAGATGTCAGGAACTAGGTTCTTGGCCTGGCGCCCAGGCCAGCAGCCCCACCTTGCGCTGAGCTTGCCTTCGTGGTGGAGGGAGCGATCCTTGATGGCCACGAGGCTAGCCCCCACTGGACAGGATGTTTCCACATCGAGACCCACTTCCTGCAGCTAGGCCCGGGCTCCGGTTTCCCCCTTCTCCTGCCATCTGGTCGCCTGCCCTCTGCCCCCTCCCCTTGCCGGGTGTTTACAGGCTGCCTTATCAGCCTGGGGAATCTGGGCCTCACCCAGCCAGCTGCCCCCGCCCTGCCTGGCCCAGACAGCCTGCCCAGGGCCCTACCTGCTCTTTCGTCACTACAGGCTCCCGCAGCCCGGAGCCCCCCTCAGCCACAGGCAGGCAGAGGGGTGTGGACGAAGACTTGCTGCCTGGCACAGGCCCGCAGTGCCTGGGGCCCTGCCTGCCGGAGCGAAACCTGAATATTCATAGTGCTTTCTGCAGCTTGCTCAAGCTGGAGGAGGCATGCGTTCTTTGAAAATTGTACCTTCTCTATCTGCAGGCTATGGAGACAGGAATGAGACACCGGTGCTGCTAAGGAAGCTAACTTTGGCCTGGAGTGACTCCATGGCTCTTTTGTCCTTAGCCACCCAGAGAAGAGGGAGGGTGGAGGGTAGCTCTAGGCTGGAAGGCACTGCGAGTCCAGGCAGAGATATATATATATATATATATATATATATATATATATATATATATATTTTTTTTTTTTTTTTTTTTTTTTTTTTTACTGGAGACCACTGTAAACACTCTAAGCTAAAGGAGGGGCTGAATGAGGGGCTGAAGGCTGGCTGTGATGGAGGAGATGAGGCTGGGGGGTCTTGGGGCACAGTCTTGGCCAATCCACAGCCAGGCTTCTGAGCCTCATGGGTCCCAAGCTGCCTGTGTCCCTCCTACCCCGGGATCTGTGCACCCACCCAAAGGCTAGGATGAGGCCAGAGCTAACCACTGAGTAAGCCAAAAGATGATCCCCTAGGACAGAAGGGCCTAGATTTTTTTCATCTCATGTGTTTGAGTCATGAAGGCAGACAGGGATGGAGGTGGCACGCAAATGAAGATGCAGAGGGTGACAGATTTCCCTTCCAGCACTTGAGGCTAAAATTCTGAAAATTCAACCTCTGCCCCAGCTGTAGTCAGGTCCTACAGAGACACGGCCTGCATGCCAAAGCTGACCGAGCCCCGGACTAGGCGTCAAAGCCATAGTCCAGACCCAGCTCATCTTCCAGGGGCCTCCATTTTGTTTACTGATAATTCACTTAAAATGTACTCAAGGCAAGTAGATTGCAACATTCACAGTTAAGATCATAAGCCATACTTCCAAGAAATGTTAAAAGACTATGTCCTTCTAGGTCTGCAGAATACAATTTTCAGTAGTCTGGGAGCACTTGGGTGGGAAAGTTTGGAAAACCTCTGCTAAGTCAATTTTGCCATTAATGGGCTATGTAACCACAGGCATGCCACGTCACAGGCCTCTCGCAGCCTCGGGCCTCCATCCCTAGAGATTTCATGCTATCCAGAGCTCCAAGCAGGCTTACTGATTGTAGTAGCCATCAGGGCTCCACACTTCTTCCCTCTATCAAAACTTTCAGGCCAGCCAGGCACAGTGGCTCGCGCCTGTAATCCCAACACTTTGGGAGGCCAAGGAGAGCAGATCACCTGAGGTCAGGAGTTCGAGACCAGCCTGTCTAACATGGCAAAACCCTGTCTCTACTAAAAATATAAAAATAGCTTAGCTGAGTGTGGTGGCGGGTGCCTATAATCCCAGCTACTCCAGAGGCTGAGGCAGGAAAATCGCTTAAACCATGGAGGCCAAGATTGCAGTGAGCTGAGATCATGCCACTGCACTCCAGCCTGGGCAACAGAGCAAGACTTCGTCTCAGAAAACAAACAAACGGCTGGGTGCGGTGGCTCACGCCTGTAATCCCAGCACTTTGGGAGGCTGAGGTGGGTAGATCACTTGAGGTCACCCTGTCTCTTTATCTTTTAATTAAAAAAAAAAACAAAACTTTTAAGCCATGCTCTCATCTCTCCGAGAACAAATTTGCCTACCAGAAAAAAAAATTAATCATAAACCATTTAGTGTTAATAGCTGATAGTGGGTTAAGTGTCATCTCTCTCCTTAATACATTTTTTTTTCTTTTCTTTTTTTCTTTGGAGACAAGAGTTTCACTCTGTTGCCCAGGCTGGAGTGCAGTGGTGCAGTCTTGGCTCTCTGCAAACTCTACCTCCTGGGTTCAAACGATTCTCATGTCTCAGCCTCCTAAGTATCTGGGATTACAGGTGTGCACCACCACGCCTGGCTAATTTTGTGATTTTACTAGAGACAGGGAATTTGCCATGTTGGCCAGTCTGGTCTGTAACTCCTGACCTCAAGTGATCCACCCGCCTTGGCCTCCCAAAGTGCTAGGATTACAGGCATGAGCCACTGCCTGGCCCTTAATACATTTTCATTTAAAGAGACCATCTGGAATGAACATGTTTTAGCTTGAGAAGGGACTCCAGGGCAAGTGGTCGCCTGGAGGGGCCAACCTGCAGGTGAGCTAGAGGGTGTTTTTCGGTGGTTCTACCTCCCACCACCCCAGTCGCTGTGGAGTGAGCTGGTCTTCATCATCTATACCCCATGCCTGTGGGTTCTGTTAGAAAGCTATATGGAGTGAATGAAAATCCTTTGGAAAGCAAAAAACTAGGCCTGGTGCAGCAGAAAGCCCACTTGACTGGGAGTGAGGAAGATCAAGTTCCAGTCTTGGCCCAGCCTCTGCCCAGCTTTTGAGCTGGCGCCAACTCCTACTCCGGGGTACACACTGACATCTACGGCTGTGGCCACACCAGCCGGACTCGGCAGAGCCTTACGGTCCAAACTCATCTGCTCAGTTTCCAAAGGTCCTTCAGAGTCTGACCCCACCCTACCTACTCAGGCTTGTTTCCCATGATTTCCCAACTTAAGCCTGGGCTTCAAGCCCAGTGGTCTCCTCATGGTCCCCTGAGGGAACATTCCAGGCTCATTCACAGAGTTTCTCAGGCCTGCCATGCCTTTGCTGCTCCTTTTTGGCTAATCAAATAGTGCCTATCAAGCAAGGCCCCAGCTAAGTCCCCCAACCCCATGGAGCTGGTTGTATCCTCATAATTATGGCCTGCACCCATGGAGCCCTGTTCTCTAAACCCCCATGACTCTTAAATTCTACTACAAGATTTATTAATCCCACAGGGTCTTGAATTGCCCTTTAATTATTTCATGTGTATCTCTTGTTTCCCCAACAGGCAGTAAAATCCATGGGATCAAAGCCCATTTCATCTTCTTCTGACTAACACAGGTTTGGGCACTCACGAATGAAGTCCATCTTTTTTTTAATTTAATTTAATTTTTTTTTTTGAGACGGAGTTTTGCTCTTGTTACCCCCAGCCTGGAGTGCCATGGCACAATCTCGGCTCACCACAACCTCCGCCTCCTGGGCTCAGGCAATTCTCCTGCCTCAGCCTCCTGAGTAGCTGGGATTACAGGCACATGCCACCATGCCCAGATAATTTTTTTTTTTTTTTTTTGTATTTTTAGTAAAGACGGGGTTTCACCATGTTGACCAGGATGGTCTCGATCTTTCGACTTCGTGATCCACCCGCCTCAAAGTGCTGGGATTACAGGCTTGAGCCACCGCGCCCGGCCAAATTCTTAACAAGAGTGAGATCTCTAGAAATGACACCACAGGCCAGGCATGTTGGTTCGTTCATTCCTGTAATCTCAGCACTTTGGGAGGCAGAGACAGGCAGATCAAGAGGTCAGGAGATCAAGACCATCTTTGCTAACACAGTGAAACCCCATCTCTACTAAAAATACAAAAATTAGCCGGGTATGGTGGCACGTGCCTGTAGTCCCAGCTACTCAGGAGGCTGAGGCAGGAGAACTGCTTGAACCTGGGAGGCACAGATTGCAGTGAGCCGAGATCATGCCATTGCACTCCAGCCTGGGTGACAGAGCAAGACTGTCTCAAAAAAAAAAAAAAAAAAAAAAAAAGGAAGGAAGAATGAAAAAGAAAAAGAAATGAGACCACAGGTCCTGATAGATCTTACGGCTACAGACTAGGGGATAAGGTAGGTGTAGAGTTTGGCCAATGTCTCTAAGGCTCCAATGTTACTTTTTCTCTCTTGCTCCAAGCCTCTGTTAGGAGCAACATGTACTAGCTAGTCATTTATTCCAAGTGGCATTGAGAAGACAGTTGCTGATCAGGTCATCATTTAAGTATTCTCTCTTTGTACAAAACCACAGTGTTTCCACCCTGGTGATACTGGTTGATTACTGAACTCTCAGGAAAGACTTCATGCTGGATTAGGTCTAAGAACTAAAATGATTCAAGAGAAGAGGGGTATGAGGATAACTATATGAGAAAAAAAACCTTTTACTTAAAGAAGCCTTTTGTTTTCTGGACAGATAAGGCTAAAGAGGAATATAATTGGCATCTATAAAATGATGTATGAGGCAGATAGTCATGGATTTATTCCTTTTTAGCCTAAGAACATCAATTTAAAGATAAGCATCATCTAAAATAATGGTAACATAAGGGACAAACATAATTATAAAATGAGATTTAAAAAACAAGGCCAGACTGGGCATGGTGGCTTACGCCTGTAATCCCAGCATTTTGGGAGGCCAAGGTGGGTGGATCATTTGAGGTCAGGAGTTCGAGACCAGCCTGGCCAACATGGTGAAATCCCATCTCTACTAAAAATACAAAAAAAAAAAAAAAAAAAAAAAGAATTAGCTGGGTGTGGTGGTACACGCCTGTAATTCCAGCTACTTGGGAGGCTGAGGCAGGAGAATTGCTTGAACCCAGGAGGTGGAGGTTGCAGTGAGCTAAGAATATACCACTGGCACTCCAGCCTGGGTGACAGGTCTCAAAAATAAAGTAAAATAAAATAAAATCGAAATAGAAAACAAGGCCAAACATATTTGTTACAACAAAAATTAATGCAAGTGATATAAATGCAAATATTAAAGAAAATGTTATGGAAAAGTCAATCATAAAAATCATATGAAATTGCAAAGAACTTTAGCCAAAAACAACTTCAAAAAAGAGCAAAGATGAAAGGCTAATACTACCTGATTTCAAGAATGATTATAAAGCTACAGTAATGAAAACAGTTGGTATTAATGTAAAGAGAAATAAGTCGACCAATCAATGGAATTGACACAGAGTCCAGAAATGTGCCCACATATAGACAATGGTAGTAGACTCATGATAGCTTTTTCTACAAATAGTGCCAGAATAATTAGATATTCATATGCAAAAAGAAAAGAAAGGCTGGGTGCAGTGGCTCACACCTGTAATCCCAGCACTGTAGGAGGCTGAGTTGGGAGGATAGCTTGAGGCCAGGAGTTCAAGATCAGTCTGGGCGACATAGTGAGAACCTATTTCTACAAAAACTAAATTAAATTAAATTACCCAGGCATGGTGGCACACTCCTGTGGTCCTAGCTACTTGGAAGGCTAAGGTGGTAGGATCACTCGAGGCCAGGAAGTCAAGGCTGCAGTGAAACATAATCATGCCACTGCATTCCAGCCTGGGCAACAGAGCAAGACTCCATCAAAAAAGAAGAAAGAGAGAGAAAGAGAGAGAGAGAGGGAGGGGGAGAGAGAGAGGAAGAGAGAGAGAATGAAGGAAGAAAGGAAGGAAGGAAAAGAATTTGAATCCATACCACTCAACATACAGAAAAGTTAACTCAAAGCAGACCATAGACTAAAATGTAACACCTAATATTATAAAACCTATAAAAGGAAATATGAACCAAAATATCTGTGACCTAAGGCTAGGGGAAGAGCTCTTAAATACAGCATCAAAACTGTATTTTTTGAGTTCTTAAATACCACACTAAAACTGTATACATAACACGAAAAATTGAAAAGTTGCACTTTTATAAAAATTAAAAAGGTTTGCTAAAGTCAGAAGACACTGTGAAAAGGATGAAAAGAAGCCACAGACTATGAGAAAGTATTTACAAATCATGTATCTGACGAAGGTCTTGTATCCAAAAAATATAAAGAACTCTCAAACTACAAGAAAACAAACAACTCAGTTTGAAAGACAGGCAAAAGATGTGAATAGACACCTCAACAAAGAAGACTTACGGACAGCAACTATATTAAAAGATGTTCAGCATCATCAGTCATCAGGGAAATACAAATTAAAATCACAATGAGATACTACTGCACACCTATTAGAATGACTAAAAGAAAAAGACTGCCCATATCAAGTGTTGGCGAGGATGTAGAACAACTGGGACTCTCATACCCTGCTGGTAGGAATGTAAAATGGTTCAGCTACTTTGAAAAACAGCTGGACAGTTTCTTAAAAGTTGAACCTACACTACTGTATGATGTTGTTACTCTTCCCCTAAGTATTTAACCAAGAGAAAAGGAAATATATAGCCACAAAAAGGACTTGTGTACAGACGTTCATAGCAGCTTTGTAATAGCTAAAAGCTAGAAAAAACACCAAACATCCATCAACTGATGAATGGATGAATGGATAAGCAATGTATGATCTATCCATACAATGGAATGCTACTTAACAATAAAAAGGAATGAAATACTGATGTATACAACAACATGGATACATCTTAAAATAAATATGCTGAGTGAGAGAAGCCAGGCCAAAAAAAGAGTACATGCTGTATGCTTCCAATTATATAAAACTTTGAAAAATGCAAACTAATCTACGGTGACAGAAAGTAGAGCGGTGGTTGTCTCAGGATGGGAGGGAGGGATCGCAAAGGGGCACAAGGAAACCTTCCAGGAGTGAAGCATATGTTCACTCTCTTGATTGTGCTTATGGTTTCACAGGTATACATATGTCAAATGTTATCAAATTGTATGCTTGGAAATATGTGCCGTTTATTGTGGCACATCAATATTACCTTGATAAAGCTATTAAATCAAAAGAAAAAAGGTCCCCACATTAGATGAAATAACAGCAAACACTATATAACTTCTCCATGTAACATTACTACGGAAAATTATTACTAATTTTTACTATGTAACATTACTATATAACTTTTTACTACATCACATTACTATGTAACTTTACTATTAACATTGCTATGTTTACTACATAACATTACTATGTAACTGTACCATGTAACATCAGTATGTAACTTTACTGGGTAAAATTACTATCCAAATTCACTATGTAATATTACTATATAACTTTTTACTACCTCACATTACTATGTAACTTTACTATTAACATTGCTATCTAACTTTTTACTATATAACATTACTGTATAACTTTACTATGTAAAATTACTATCCAAATTTACTATGTAACATTATTATATAACTTTTTACTCCATCACATTACTATATAACTACACTATGTAACATTACTATGTTACTTTACTCTCTAACATTACTCTGAATTAGCCCTGGAGAGGAAAGAACCAAGAACACCCATGCTGTCCTAGAAAACACACTCCTTAGAGCCACTCTGTACCCAGGCTGAAGTGCAGCAGCACAAATATGGTTCACTACAGCCTCAACTTCCTGGGCTCAAGCAATCCTCTTGCCTCGTCCCCCAAGTAGCTGGGACTACAGGTGCACACCAGCACACCTGGGTAATGTCTGTATTTTTTTTCTAGAGGCAAAGTTTTGCCATGTTTCCCAGGCAGGTCTTAAACTCCTGGGCTCAAGTGATCCTTCCACTTTGGTCTCCCAAAGTACTGGGATCGCAGGTGTGAGCCCCCTCACCCTGCCAAGTGTGCTGATTTTAATGGGCTTAATGTTCTTTTCTCTCTTGCTCACTCCCATGCCAATGCTATTGTCCCCCTGAGCCTGGAATATCCCTAGAACACGGCCAATGATCTATTTCCTCTTTTTAAAAGGCCATCTCCCTTCTCGCCTGCAGGAAGCCTTGCCCAATAAACCTGAGGAAGGCGAAGAATGATCTTTCTCTAGACAGCCATTGGAGCCATCATCACCCAGTTTACAGATATTAAGTGCCATAGGCTGGTTGGCACGCCAGCTCTCACCTGCTGTGGGGCTAAATGCACGTGTATTACTACAGCTCTAGAATTGAATTTAGATCCTTCTGAGGAGGGGGCTGGCCCTGGTGTGTTTTTTCGTAGGATCAATGTGGCGCCAAGAAAGTGGTCACCTAATGAGACAGGTATTTTCTGTGCATAGATTCTCACAGAATCTGTGGAGCTGAACTAGCCTCTGTTATCCTTGGGGGGCATTAAGGAAAAAGACAGATTAGCTCCTCATTCTGTGTCTAAGTACCTCCTTCTTATCGGGTCATCAGGAATTTCGGGAGGTTAAGAATAATCGCCCACCCTCCCATCCCCCAAGGCCTAACAGTTCTAACTGAGGGGTGGGGACCAAGGGGCGGAGTGGAGGGCTCTACTCAGGGGTGGTCCAGTTTATCCTAGGCTGTCTGTCCCAGCGGGTGGTCACAGGCTCCTGAAGCAAACACAATCCAGTCAATAGCAAATGGAACCTCCAAGTTACTCCCTGGGAGGCCTCTGGAAGGGGCATGGCCACCAGTCCCCTGCGAGCTCTTCTGGGCAAAGGCAGTGCCCCAGCCTCAACTCAAGGCCTCTGGGCATTGGCCCAGAATGGACCCATCATCTATTCTAGTGAAGGGGGAGAGTGAGTGGTAGTCGGCCAGTTGGCTTGCAGAAGTTTACACTCAGTAGGGTAATAACAACAATCTGATGATTGCTAAATAGTTCCCAGGAGTACGTTAGGCCTTCTCTCAAAGAAACTAACTTACTCTTATTTCTGCAGTGAAGATACTCAAAATGAAAATGGTGAAGGGCTAGAGAAGGCAATGTTAATACAAATACTAATGATTTCAGTTTTGCTCTTCATACAGCACTGCCTGCCATTCAGTATATTACGCACACACACACACACACACACACACACACACACACACCCCACTACATCCTCTCCACATCCTGTGCAATGGCGGAGTCAACAAAAAGCAGAAAAACCTGGAAAATCTCCCTCTTACTTTCAGAAACGGGTGTGGCATGCCCTATCAGCATTGCCAAAGAAGTAGTTGGTCCCCAGAGCCTGGCAAAGTCAAGTGTGTGTGAAGAGGAAATGGTAACAACAATCACAATAACTGTCACAGGAATAACAATAACAGCAGTGAACACTTACTGGGTGGGTACTATATGCCAAGCACTCTGCTGAGTGCTTTATAAGCATCATCTCATTTAAGCTTCACTCCAACCCTGTGAGATGCGTGCCGACACCCAGAGTGGTTAAGTAACTAGCCCACAGTCACACAGCCAGTAAGTCTGGCATATAAATGTAGAGAGCCTATGCTCTTCCTCCCCTAGACAACAGCATGTATTAGAAAGGATATCGGGTCACACCGGAAGAGGAAAGGAAGCTTCAGGAGAGTCAAGTGTTCTGAGAAGCAGGAAGTGTCCACACTGGGACAAGAAAATGGTCCATCAAGAAGGCGGCAACTTGGCTGGTCGCCGTGGCTCACGCCTCTAATCCCAGTACTTTGGGAGGCTAGGACAGATGGATCACCTGAGGTCAGGGGTTTGAGACCAGCCTGGCCAACATGATGAAACCCTGTCTCTACTAAAAAGTACAGAACAAGGCCGAGCGTGGTAGCTCACTCCTGTAATCCCAGCACTTTGGGAGGCCGAGGAGGGCAGATCATGAGGTCGGGAGATTGAGACCATCCTGACTAACACGGTGAAACCCCATCTCTACTAAAAATACAAAACATTAGCTGTGCTTGGTGGCATGCACCTGTAGTTCCAGCTACTTGGGAGGCTGAGGCAGAATTGCTTGAACCCAGGAGGTGGAGGTTGCAGTGAGCCGAGATCTCACCACTGCATTCTGCCTGGCAACAGAGCAAGGCTCCATCTCAAAAAAAAAGAAGAAGAAGGAGGTGGCAACTTAAGGGAAAGCTTGCTCAGCTTGCTTCTTGTTAGCCCCTCTGAGAAATGTTTGGGCACTTTCCGTTGCAGACCTTGCTTCATGAAAAACCCTTCCCTGCTCCCTGACCCTCCACCACACCCTGGAAGCAGGCTGGGGTCTCTTTGCTGAGAAACTCACCTTAGGATGTGATTTCCCAACCAAGAAGTCAGGGCACCCTGGTATGTCCCTTTGGTGTTACAATGTGCTGGGGAGGGGGCAGAACAGTGACAGAGAGAAAATGATGAGTGTGTGTATGGGGGATATCCAGGTGTTTTTAATCCAATTAAACCCAACAAGGGCTAAGTTTCCTCCATGTCCAGCCTTGGGAGACACAGAATCAGTGGAAGCAATATATGGCTAGTCCTTAGCGGTAGAAACACATGAAACTCGAATTCTTCACTTCCTAGATGGAGGAGTGGGGAACAATTATGAAAATCTCTCTCGCTGGGCACGGTGGCTCATGCCTGTAATCCCAGCACTTTGTGAGGCTGAGGTGGGCAGATCATCTGCGGTCACGAGTTCGAAACTAACCTGGCCAAAATGGCAAAACCCCGTCTCTACTAAAAGTACAAAAAATTAGCTGGGCATGGTGGTGGGCGCTTGCAATCTCAGCTACTCAGAAGGTTGAGGCAGGAGAATTGCTTGAACCCGGGAGGTGGAGGGTGCAGTGAGCCGAGATCACGCCTCTGCACTCCAGGCTGGGCAACAAGAGCAAAACTCGGTCTCAAAAATAAAGAAGAAAAGAAAATCTCTCTCCTCCCACCTGAATGAAGCTCTGGGCTTCCAGAGAAATCCCAGAACCGTGGGGAAAGGTGGGATCCAGCCAGCCTGCAACTGCCGTCAGCACGTGTGGCGTGTCAGTTTTCCTGTCATTTTAGTGCCCCACGTCTCCCCGTCATCTCTCCCACTCCCCAGGTGTGTGTGTGTGTGTGTGTGTGTGTGTGTGTGTGTGTGTGTGTGTGGTGAGGGAAGGGTTTCAAAATGAAATCCCCTCAGCTTGGGTGGTAGGCTGGCCAGACACTTTGTGTCTCCTGGAGTGGAGACAGGGGTTTGCACCAAGCCACCCACACTCGCTGACCTGGTCTTTTATGTGACATGCATCTGCCAAACAATCACCCAGCCTTCGAAGGTCATTCTGTGGCCAGGGAATAGACAGGTGTATTTTCTTCCCTTTCTGCTGCGTCAAATCTCCCCCTCGCTTCCCCTCCACCCTCCTTCAAGATCTAGCCCGGGTCCACATCCCTCACAAAGCCTTCCCTCCCTCCTCCAGCGGCTGCAGACCTCCAGTCCCCGCCGCTGGCCTCTGCTCCAACAAGCACAATTAGCACCTGACCAGCCTCTGGCCTGGCTGCTTGTCCTCGCCTCTGATTGTTTCAGTGTCTTAGTCATCTCTTCCCTGGCGCCTCCTTCTCTCATCTCCTGCACGGCGTCTAGCATTGGTTGGGCACACAGTAGGTGTTAACAAATGTCTGCTGAATTGAAACTCAGCGGCCCCTATGAGGTCAAAATCCTCATAAGCACCCGGACCAGCAGTTTCTTGGCAACCAGCACTGGGGCCCGAGCTACAGGGCATTAGCAGCGAGGCTGCTATTACAGGACTCAGCGGCCAGAGAGAGGTTTGCAGGCAGGTTAGTGTTGATGAGAAAAGCCCCTGATCCCTAGGAAAGCGCCTGTGGGATTCTGGGTACCTTGCAAGAGTTTCCTTTCTCCCCTGCAGAAGTAGTTTTCAGTGTGAGAACCACAAAGAGAATAAATTGGATGACAAGCCAGGAACCTCTTTGCAGCTTAGAAATCCAGGAGAGATGTCAAGCCCAGGTTGGGGTCAGGCCCTACACCCCTGAGGGAAGAAGCCTGCCCACGGCCTTTCCCAGCTTGGTGGGGATCCCAGGAGACGCAGTGGGCATGGCTGGCATGAGCCTTTCCACTGCAGGGGGCTATAGGGATGTTTGGGGGTGTTCCTAAGAAATGCCATCTTCCCCCAGAACCCAACACATGACATCCAGCAAGACTGCCATCTGCGGCTCATGCAGAAACCAGTGCCCCGGCCAGACATAGTGGCTCACGCCTGTAATCCCAGCACTTTGGGAGGACATGGTGGGCAGATCACTTGAGGTCAGGAGTTCAAGATCAGCCTGGCCAACATGGTGAAACCCCCTCTCTATAAAATATACAAAAATTAGCTGGGGGAGGCCAGGCATCGTGGCTTATGCCTATAATCCCAGCACTTTGGGAAGCTGAAGTGGGTGAGTCATGAGGTCAGGAGTTCAAGACCAGCCTGGCCAACATGGTGAAATCCCGTCTCTACTAAAAATACAAAATTAGCTGGACGTGGTGGCGCACCCAGTTACTTGGGAGGCTGAGGCAGGAGAATCACTGGAACCTGGGAGGCAGAGTGAACCCAGATCATGCCACTGCACTCCAGCCTGGATGACAGAGTGAGACTCCACCTCAAAAAGAAAAGAAAAAAAATTTAGCCAGGGGTGGTTACAGGCACCTGTAATCCCAGCTACTCAGAAGGCTAAGGCAGGGAGAATTGCTTGGGCCTGGGAGGTGGAGGTTGCAGTGAGCCGAGATCATTACCACTGGACTCCAGCCTGGGCAACAGAGTGAGACTCCATCTCAAAAAAGAAAAAAGAAACCAGTGTCCCTTTCCCTCTCATTCACCCAAATCCTAGGGCAAAACTCTGTGTGGGAGGAGGGGAGGTGCATCTAGACCAGAATCTGGCCAGGGTCTTAAGACAAAGAGAAGCATCCAAGTCTAGGGTGCTTGATCCCCCACACTGGCTCAGGGATTTGATCCTGGCTTTAAATTATGATTATTTATAAAGATGGCTTATCCCCTCTCCCTGGCACCCTCCATTCTCCTGCTGTGACTCCAGCCCACAGGAAAAGGTACACACAATCCCGGAAGGCAGGTGGTGTCTTCCTCACATCCGCATTTTCCTCACTGCCAGTCTGTTGTACTAGGACTGGCCCTAAGAGTGTTTGCTGAGTTGCATCTGAGTTTTACGTGCTGCATTAGGCAATAGCGTAAGGCCGGCTCCCACTTACTCACTCACTGTGTGCCATGTGCCGTTCTAATAAGCAGCTTATATGTATTCATTCATGGATTTGATCCTCACTGCAGTGTTATGAGGTAGATCTCATGGACAGACGAGGAAACTGGGGCATACGATTGACTGGGATCACATAGCTAGTAAATAACAACGCTGGGATTTTAGCCTAGACAGCCAGGCTTTAAGAACTGGAGGTAAGGGGTTCAGAATTACAGTGAGCTGTGACTGTGCCACTGCACTCCAACCTGGGTGACAAAGTGAGACCTTTAATTTAAAAACAAAACAAAAAAAAAACAAAAAACAAAAAACCACTCAAAACGCAAAAACAAAAACTGGAGGTAAGATGAGAAAATTGTGGGGATGGGGGATGTGGAGAGCATGAAGGCCAAGCCTAAGAGCAGAAGAGCAGAGATTTCCCCAGGAAAGCAAACTCCTCAGCCTGTGTCTGCCTGGGTCTCTGTGACACAGGGCCTGATTTTTACAGGATGAAGGGCACTTTGGACATGCTATCAATCAGGCCCCTACAGACAGACCACAGCACCCTCCTTATTAGATCTCAGTATATACCAGAGAAGACAGAAGCCACTGTCACCAATTAGCACGAGGTGAGGGAGGGTGGATTTGGGGCCCCTAGGTTGTCCAGGGGTGGGCGCCAGTTCCTGAGCAACCACCGAGCAAACAGTGCAGCAGAGGGAGGAGGAATGCCAGACATAGTTGCAAACAAGCCACTCCTTCGGCTCACAGCAAGAGGCTGGGTGAGGGTGGGAGCCTGGAGCCTGGGTGAGGGTGGGAGCCTGCTTCATGGTCCCCCGCCCCCAACAAGAAATCCCAGGCTCTGAACCCAGCCCCAGAAACAACCACATGCAAGGGAGCCTCCTCCCCACACGGGCTGGCTGGGATAGGAAGTTCTCCCTGATAATCTCCGCTGAACTCCAGAGAGCTCCTCCTACGCGGCTCCTGTGCTGGATGCACTGAATGTGAATTAATGGTTGAGAAAGTACTTTATAACCAGGAAAACCCAGTGCCACTAACTGCAAGGAGGGATTGGCATTCTTGCTGGGCATACGTGTTCCCCAGGCATTTTCAGTGCCAAAGTCTCCCCAAAGGGAAGAACTAGAAGTGTTCCCTTCACCTCCCTCCAAACTGGCACTCAGGCCAGGGGTCAGCTCGCAGGGGGTGAGTTCCCAATGGGCGTGCCCACCAGCTGTTGGGGCTGTGCAGCGGTGGTTCAGGCCCTGGGGTGGTGACCTCACTTCCGCTCCTACCTCCCCACCTCCCCAGCACTCCTCCCATCTGAGGCCCCACCAGGCCAAAATCGAGAAGTCCAAGGTTAACTGTTCCTTCCCACTTTAAGAGCTAATTAAAATAATTAGCCACAATGAACTGTCAAACATTAACCAGAAGAGGCTGCAGGACCAGACAGGCCTCGATCATCGGCTGAGGGATGAGGGGCAGGAATCAAATGGCCATCAAATCCCTCAACTGGGGTATGGTGGGTGGGGGGTGGCCCAGGAGGACCTCGCTGAGCCCAGGTGCCAAGGGGTCAGGAGGCGACTCTGGTCAGGAAGGGGATGTCCAGGCACATGGTGGTGAGAAAAGGGTGTCAGGGTTAGGGTGCGGTGGAGAAGCCAGGAATTCATAAAGTGGCCACCGCCTCAGCAGTCCCTCAAGCCTCCAAAACAAGGCGCTGGCGTCAGGGGACCCCGAGCGGTGGCGCGGCTGAGTCCCCTAAGCGGCCCAGGAGGTAACGGGGAGGCGGGAGAGCCGGGGAGAGCGGGAAGGCTGGCGGCTGGCTCACACGGAAACTCAGGCCCCTGCCAAGAGGTCTCTATTTTGGCGATCCAGTTCTCCAAGTCATAGGTCTGCGTGCGCGTGTGTGCGTGTGACCCTAAAGCCCTAGCCCCAGAAGCCCCGGGGGCAGTCGATCAATGTAGCAGCTCCGCCACGGTCTGCCCCACCTCCTCTGCCCTCGGGCGTAAAGCTCCTGGGGGCTCGCTGTCACGATCGGCGGGTCACAGAACCCCGGCTGCCGGGGGCAAGAGGAAACGGGGGCCCCCACCCCGACTCCCCGACTCGAGGAATCCATTCCACTTCCATCCCGGGATCGGGAGCCCGGGTTCTCCATCACACGCGCGGCGGGGCGACGCCAGGGCGGCTCGCGACACGCCGCGACTCTTCCTCCCTTCCCTGGGCCCCCAGCCCCACGCCGGGGCCCCGGCGCTCTCGATCCCGCCCTCGGGCAAACTTTTCCAGGTCCCCGAAGGCTGGAAGAACCGGCGCCATCGACGTACCTGAGGCCGAGTGGCTCACGGGCCGGGCTCGGTCGCCGGGCCGGGGTCGGTCTCCGTAGTCCCCTGCCCGCTCCGGGGGCCGAGACGCGGGTCCGCAGCCCCGCCAGCCCGTCCTCTCCCCTCGGAAGCCCGGCCCGGCGAGTGGCGCCGGGAACTCGGCGCCGGCGAAAGGAGAAGTGGAAGTTGAGCACGGCGCCCGGTCCGTCCCCGCGGCCGCCAGGGCCGCCGTCCCCCGCCCTCCTCCCCGCCCGCCCTTCCTCCCCGCCCGCTTGCCCCCGCCACCCCGCGCCCGTGACTCACCTCGGCGCCGGGGCAGGCTGGTCCGGGCGGGCAAGGCGCAGGGCTCTCCCACACGTCGCGCCGCCTACGGCAAGTTGGAGGGAGAGATGCAAATACCAGGTGAGACGGCGGCGCCCCCGATAAAACGGGGCGGGGGGCGGGGTGGAGCTCGCGGGGAGCAGGGCTGACGCCTGGGAGGGCCAGGCCAAGACGGGGGGCGGCAAGGGCGCCCGTGGAGGGGTCGCGAGCCGGCGCAGACCAGCACCGAAACGAGCGAGCTAAAGGGGAAATTGCACTAGAAACACACACGTCCCCGCAGGCGGCGGCTGGGGCGGGCGCGAAGGAGGCAGGGCGGGAGGGGAGGGAAGAGCCGGAGGGAGGGACCGACGTGAGGGACCGCGGGCGGGCGGGGTGGGGGAGGGAGCGAGGGAGGGACGAGGCATCTCGGTGGAAACAGCGCCCCTCCGCCCCGGCCCGCCCGCCGCGGTCGCCAGCACGGCAGGGGAAGCCGTGCCAGGGGCCCGCTCAGCCTCTCCTTCCCCTCGCGGCTCGCTCGCGCCCGGGGAACCACGAGGCAGGGCGCCCGCAGAGCCCGCAGAGCCCGCGTCGCAAGCCGCGGCCCGGCCCGGCCCGGCACCCCCGACACTGCTTCCAGCAGGCGGGCCCTGGAGCTCTCCGCTCGGTCGGGGCCCTTCACGGCGCGAAGCCCTCACACAACGCCCAGCGGAGAAATCCCTTCCCCGGGGACTCGGGAAGGTTTCGTCCAGCCCCCTCGGCCCGTGCAAGTGGAGACCTGCTTGACACCTTTGGGCCAAGCCCTGCGCTCCACATTATTGAGCTCCTGGGATGTGCGGGCCCCAGCGGGAGGGCGGGCCGTGCGGTGGGTTGAGGCCACCAGATGCCCAGAGGATATGATTTTGGAACTATATGCCCGACTCCGCAGAATCCCGGGCCGAACACCTAGGGTGACTGGAGGGTTTCAGCGACTTCTTAGGGAAGTCGAGTCTAGGACTCCTACGGGGAGTTGGGGTGGGGGGCGCTGGGAAGATCTGAGTCGGGACGGGTTGGGGGACAGGAGCTGGAGCAGCAGGCGCAAAGACAGCCAGAGTTCGGGTGCTGGGAGCAAGCCCATGCCTACCTTTCTTCCGCTGTCCAAACCCAGGCTACTCTGCTCCACGTGTCCACTGGAACACCACGCACGCTCCCCTTCTAGCTCCCCTTCGCCCTCTCAGACCTGCCTCAATATCAACACCGCGCCCTACCTGATCCTGCAGCTTGGAGGCTCTGGAGAGAGTCCGCTGGGAATTGTCACTCCTTATAGCTCCACGTGGCCTTGTTGCGGTTGGGGGACAGCCAGGCCTCAGCCTTGACAGAAAGCAGCAAGGCTGAAGGGGCCCCAGGGGCTATGGGCTTGAGCGCTTGCGGTTGAAGGACCTGCTCAGCCTCCAGCATCGGCCTGCTTCTCCTGCCTTGGGAATGGATGATCCTAGGCGCAGGACTGGGGGGACAGGAGTGGTGGTGGATGATGGCCACAAAGGCAGCTGCAGATTACAAGTTCCTGGGGAAAGATCCTGTTGCTGGACTGGGCGCAGGCCCCTGAGATCTCCTGGAGACTCAGAATCAAGCCCCCAAAACAAGCACTTTGTCTTTACAATCTGGCATGCTTTTTCCCAGGGGATTCCAGGTCCTAGAGACACAGTTTTCTGCTGGCCCCTCATCCACGAGGGTCCCCTCTCAAATGTGGGGTAGGTCCCAAATGTCCCTAAGCCCTCTTTGACCTTGAAACTTAAGAATGGACACACTCATCCGCACATGCTCATAAGTGTGTGCGCGCGCGCGCACACACACACACACACACACACACACACACACACAGACACATGCACACCCTTTCCCATTTTGCTAAGAGTTCAGTGGTCTCTAACCTCAGACAGACCTGGGTTCCTATTCCCGCTGACTATTTATTTACCTGCGTCGTGATTTCAGGCAAGTCACTTAAACTCTCTGAGCCTCAATTCTCTTCTTAAGAAACAACAACAACTAGGCCGGACGTGGTGGCTCACGCCTGTAAGCTCAGCACTTTGGGAGGCGGAGGTAGATGGATCACTTGAGGTCGGGAGTTCAAGACCAGCCTGGCCAACCTGGCAAAACCCTGTCTCTTCTGAAAATATAAAAATTAGCCCGCTGTGGTGGTGCGTGGCTGTAGTCCCAGCTACTCAGGAGGCTGAGGCTGGAAAATCACTTGAACTCGGGAGGAGGAGGTTGCAGTGATCCGAGATCACATCACTGCACTCCAGCCTGGTGACAGAGCAAAACTCCATCTCAAAAAAATAAATACATAAAATAATAGTAAACTAAATTAAAGTTTTTATTTTTGTTTTTAATTTTTATGGGTACGTTGTAGGTGTGTATTTATGGGTGACATCAGACGTTTTGATACAGGCATGCAATGCATCATAATCACGTCAGGGTAAATGGGGTATCTGTCACCTTAAGCGTTTCTCCTTTTTTTGTGTTATATACAATCCAGTTTTACTCTTTTAGTTATTATTTATTATTTATTTATTTATTTATTTTGGAAATGGAGTTTCATTCTTGTTGCCCAGGCTGGAGTGCAATGCCACGATCTTGGCTCACCGCAACCTCCAGCTCTCGGGTTCAAGTGATTCTTCTGCCTCAGCCTCCCAAGTAGCTGGGATTACCGGCATGTGCCACCACGCCCAGCTAATTTTTTGTATTTTTAGTAGAGACGAGGTTTCTCCGTGTTGGTCCGGCTGGTTTTGAACTCCTGACCTCAGGTGATCCACCAGCCTTGGCCTCCCAAAGTGCTGGGATTACAGGCGTGAGCCACTTCGCCGGGCCTTTTTTGGTTATTTTTAAATGTACAATAAATTATTGTTGACTGCAGGCACCCTGTAATGCTATCAAGTACTAGATCTTACTCATTCTAACTAGATTTTTGTACCTATTAACCATCTCCAGTCCCCTGCCCCAGCCTTACTTTTCTTATTTTTAAATTGGAGACAATACGAACCTACTTCAACAAGGCTGTGGCAACGACTGAATGAGATAACGAATGTTTATGGCAGTGTCTGGTGCCAAGTAAGTCTTCAACAAATGCTAGCTGTCTTGGGCGTCATGTTCATCTTGTTCATCTTCGTTTTCCTTTCTCAACCCAGCTCTCAGGAGAAAGTATGGCATGGCCAAGGCTGAAGTTACTCAGGACTAGTGGTGGATTCCTCCCGTGAGTGAATGTGCTTGGAACTATGGCTGAAGCCTCAAGGCAGCACACAAGGAGAGATTTTCCGTTTGGGAAGGGCAGGAAGAGAGGTCGGCGCTGCCAACCAGCTCATGGTGACTGGCCCTAATGCCTGCCAGCGCCCTGCAGCCCACGGCTCCTGGGAATCCCATAAGTTCCCACCTTCCCCAGCTGCTCAGAACTAACCACAGCCCCATGATCTGCGAGTTGCAGCCAAAGCAAGCCCCAACCCCCGTGATGAAAAAGGCTGACCTCGCCTTGGGGAGCCGTGGGCCACATGAATGACCTTCCCGGCTGCCCTTCTCCTTCCCCACCCGGCTCGCTGCTCTTCTACCTACCCGCTGGGTGAGCCCCAGCCAGGTGGGGCCAACCAGGCTGAGATCACCACTCTCCCGATGACAGCCAAGCTGTTTCTGCCAATGGCTCATTCCCTGACTTGGCAGGAATTCCCCTTCTCGAGTTGCCCATGGATGCCCAGCCTGCACCATGAGCAGAGCACTCTGAGCCTCTCTGCTTCCATCCATCTCCAACCCTGACTGGGTGGTCGCAGGTCTCAAAACTTGGGTCCTGCAAAGAACGGAGGAGCCTCTGTGTTGCCCACAACCCGTGTGGTTCCACCTCCCTACCGGCACACTCAACTCACCCTTCCACTTGAACAGCTTTCAGAGCCCCTCTTTGTCTCCCTTTTTTTCCCCCCAGAGGCAAGGTCTTGCCGTATTGCCCAGGCTGGAGTGCAGTGGCACGGTCATAGCTCACCGTAGCCTCCAACTCCTGGACTCAAGCGATCCTCCCTCTCCTTGGCCTCCAGGGTATCTGGGACTACAGATGCACACCACCATGCCTGGCTAATTTTTGTATTTTTTATAGAAACAGGGTTTTGCCATGTTGCCCAAACTGGTCTTGAACTCCTGGGCTGAAGCGATTCTCTTACCTCAGCCTCCCAAAGTGTTGGCATTACAAGCATGAGTCCCATGCCTGGCCTTCATCTCTTTTTTCAAGCAGTGCCTGGTAGCTCATGTTTTCCTGCAAATCACCGGAGATTCTTTGGAGACAACTGGCTGGTTTCTCCCTCCTTCGGCTCACTTAACTCTCTGTCCTCAACAAATTATTATTATTATTATTATTATTATTATTATTATTTGAGACTCCTGACCTTGTGATCTGCTCGCCTCAGCCTCCCACAGTGCTGGGATTACAGGCGTGAGCCACCACACCCGGCCTCCTCAACAAATTCTATTCAAGCTTATGGCCAGAGCAAAATACCACAATGCCACAGCTTCTGTGGCCAGAGTCTGAACATGCCACCATAGACACATACTAGAAAAGTTGCTTACTGGCCAGGCAAGGTAGCTCATGCCTGTAATCCCAGCACTTTGGGAGGTTGAGGCGGGTGGATCACCTGAGGTCAGGAGTTTGAGACCAGCCTGACCAACATGGTGAAACCCCATCGCTACTAAAAATAAAAAAAATAGCTAGGTGTGGTGGCAGGAGCCTGTAATCTCAGCTACTCTGGAGGCTGAGGCTAAGGTAGGAGAATTGCTTGAACCCGGGAGGTGGAGGTTGCAGTGAGCTGAGATCACGTCACTGCGTTCCAGCCTGGGTGACAGGAGAAACTCAAGAAAGAAGAAAAAAGGAAGAAAAGAAAGAGAAAGAAGAAAGAAGAAAAAGAAAGAGAGAGAGAGGGAGGGAAGGAAGGGAAGGAAGAAAAGAAAGAAAAAGAAAGAAGAAAAAGAAAGAGAAGGAAGGAAGGAAGGAGAAAAGTTGCCTATCGATCAGACTTTTGGAACGAGGAGTGTATTCAAAAGCTGGGAGAGAGGTTATGGTGTAAAAGGAAGCCTTCCACCTATAAATCTGAGAAGCCCCCTATAATCCTTTCTATAAAACCAGTACTCATTGTTCTTCTGTTGCATTCAGTAACTCCAGGTTTGCATCTGTTGGGTTTACATGACAAGGCCATGGGTATCCAAGTGGCACACAGAGATCTCCAAGTCAAGGTTGTGTCTGGTCAGCAAAGCAGTGTTTGTTCTAAAAAGCTCCTTGAATAACTGCAAAACAGAATTCCTTTATTCAAGCAGTGCCTGATAGCTCATGTTTTCCTGCAAATCACCCCAGGCTTTTTTTTTTTTTTTTTTTTTTTTTTTTTTGAGACGGAGTTTCGCTCTTGTTGCCCAGGCTGGAGTGCAATGGCGCGATCTTGGCTCACCGCAACCTCCGCCTCCTGGGTTCAGGCAATTCTCTTGCCTCAGCCTCCTGAGTAGCTGGGATTATAGGCACGCACCACCATGCCCAGTTAATTTTTTGTATTTTTAGTAGAGACGGGGTTTCACCATGTTGACCAGGTTGGTCTTGATCTCTCGACCTCGTGATCCACCCGCCTCGGCCTCCCAAAGTGCTGGGATTACAGGCTTGAGCCACCGCGCCCGGCCTTTTTTTTTTTTTTTTTAAGGCAGAGTTTTGCTCTTGTTGCCCAGGCTGGAGTGCAATGGCGCGATCTCGGCTCACTGCAACCTCTGCCTCCCAGGTTCAAGAGTTTCTCCTACCTCAGCCTCCTGAGTAGCTGGGATTACAGACACCTGCCACCATGCCCAGCTAATTTTTTGTATTATTATTATTATTATTTGAGATGGAGTCTTGCTCTGTTGCCCAGACTGGAGTGCAGTGGTGCGATCTCGGCTCACTGCAACCTCTGATTCCCAGGTTCAGTGATTCTCCTACCTCAGCCTCTTGAGTAACTGGGACTATGGGCCTGCACCACCACACCCGGCGAATTTTTGTATTTTTAGTAGAGATGGGGTTTCACTGTGGTGGCCAGGCTGGTCTTGAACTCCTGACCTCATGACCCACCCACCTTGGCCTCCCAAAGTGCTGGTGCCTGTGCCCAGCCAATTTTTTATATTTTTAGGAAAGATGGGGTTTCACCACGTTGGCCAGGCTAGTCTCGAACTCCTGACCTCAGGTGATCCACCTGCCTCGGCCTCCCAAAGTGCTGAGATTACAGGCATGAGATACTGTGCCCAGCCACCGCAGGTTCTTTGGAGACAAGGTGGCTGGTTTCTCTCTCCCTCCCCTCACTCAACTTCTTGGCATGTGGATCTGTGTGCAACATGGGCTGGTTATACCAAAGCTCTTCTTCACAGATGATGGTCTGTTGCCTCAGCCTGAACTGCGGTGGAGGTGTGGACTCAGGCTATGGCGCAGGCACGCAGATGAGAGGATGGAGTTGGTAGCCACTTCCCAGATCACAACTTTCATCTGAGCCACCCTCCTAGGCTGGGATTCGTGTCTGACTAGGGATCTTGGAAAGCCACTTGGTCCCTGCAGCCCACCCTGCTCAGTTTACAATCATTAAAACAGGTACACATTTCTCCTCCCAGAACCATGAAAGCCCCTACAAAACTTCAGATCACAGGCCTTCTCTTGTCTTCCAGCTGGACAGCAGCTCAGGAGGCCTGCCTGGAGGAGGCGATGCCGGCACAGGAGGCGGTGGTGGCTGTGAGCAGGTGCTCGCCCTGTCAACCCTGAGGGTGGTGGCTGCTGGGAGGCACTACCCTCTGACCCCTGATAGTTGGGGAGTGGGCCTGTTGTTTGGGAAACAGTTTCAGTGTTCTTCCGGAGGACCCTTTGGGATGGTGGGAGATTTGGGGTGTCAGGGAGAAAGACCCAAACCTGTGGTTCATTTTTTTAAAAAAAGAGTAACGACAAAGTGGCTTTGGGCAGAGTCAGCAAATGAGATGAAGGCAAGGCCCCTGGAGTCTCTAACTCCACTGATCCCCAGCTCCTATCCTGGAGTGAAAGCTCAGTTTGAAAAAGTCTCTGGGACCAGGGCAGAGAGGCAGGCACCCACCCTGGGTTTCTATCAGAGGCAGTGCAGCATCCAGGGGTTTGATGGCAGAGTTAACCCCTCAGCCATGAACATCTGCTGGTTCCATACCTGTCCTGTGTCATCTCTATGACCTCTGATGGGTCCTCAGAGTGAAGCTGGCCTTAGCTGATCTCCCCATAGTCTGGTGCAGGTGGACCAAGATTGTCAACACAGGGAAGTTTGGCCAGAGGGAGCACCAAGCACATTTCTGCAGGCCCTTGAGTGTACTGGGGGACGGGGACACAAGTAGCCATCAAGCTGGCATCTCTTTTTCTTTTTCTTTCTTTCTTTTTTTTTTTTTTTTTGAGACAGAGTCTTCCTCTGTTGCCCAGGCTGGAGTGCAATGGCATGATCTCAGCTCACTGCAGCCTGCACCTCTTGGATTCAAGTGATTTTCCTGCCTCGGCCTCCTGAGTAGCTGAGATTACAGGCGCCCACCACCCCACCTGACTAATCTTTGTATTTTTAGTAGAGACGGGGTTTCACCATGTTGGCCAGTCTGGTCTGGAACTCCTGACCTCAGGTGATCTGCCCGCCTCAGCCTCCCACGGTGCTGGGATTACAGGTGTGAGCCACCTCACTCAGCTGAATCTCTTTTCAAATGGAGAAGAGACCCAGGGGAAGGGAGGGGCTTCCAGTCACACTATGTAGGGCTCTATGTAGTATAAAAAGTGAATGTCACCCCCTGGAAGTGTGCAAGGTGGTGGCCGTAAGGTCAGATCCAGGAGAGTTGGGGAGGGCACTTGGAGAGGAGGAGAGATCAGGAGGGGCTCAGACTGGGACACCACAGTGGGACCACGGGGCCTAACCCCAGGTACCCAGGACTAGGAATGAGGTAGGATCAAGGAGTGGCTATGAGGGGAACTCATTAGCCCCCCGATTTGATCCACTCTGCATCCTCCCAAGGGGCAGGCCCAGGCTGAGGTTTGTACCAGGAGGTTAGATGATTCCACTCTTTGGGATTGCCCCAATCCACTGGGAAGTGAGGAAAGGCCTGAGACATTTGCTAGGCAGAGGCATAGCAGAGGCCCAATGGAAACACAGTCACGGCCGGGTGAGGTGGCTCACACCTGTAATCCCAGCACTTTGGGAGGCTGAGGCTGGTGGAACACAAGGTCAGGAGTTTGAGATCAGCCTGGCCAATATGGTGAAACCCCGTCTCTACTAAAAATACAAAAATTACTGGGCGCGGTGGCTCACGCCTGTAATCCCAGCACTTTGGAAGGCTTAGGCGGGCATATCACCTGAGATCCGGAGTTCGAGACCAGGCTGGCCAACATGGAGAAAGCCCATTTCTACTAAAAATACAAAATTAGCCGAGTGTTGTGGCGCATGCCTGTAATCCCAACTACTCAGGAGGCTGAGGCAGGAGAATCACTTGAACCCGGGAGGCGGAGGTTGTGATGAGCCGAGATCTCGCCATTGCACTCCAGCCTGGGCAACAAGAGCAAAACTCCATCTCAAATAAAAAAACAAAAACAAACAAAAAAATACAGAAATTAGCTGGGCGTGGTGGCAGGCGCCTGTAGTCCCAGCTATCAGGAGGCTGAGACAATCGCTTGAACTCGGGAGGCGGAGGTTGCAGTGAGCAGAGATCATGCCACTGCACTCCAGCCTGGGCGACAGAGCGAGACTCTGTCTCATAAAAGAAAAAAAGAAATGCAGCTACCCCTCAGTTTCCCCACCCTTCCCCCACATCGGGGTTGAGGGTTGTTGTTGAATGCAGAGAAATATAATACTTAATGTGTATAAAGGTGCAGTATGAGTCACTTCACGGAATGTCTAGGCCCCTTCGCTGGCAGCAAATAAACTTTCCAGCCCTCTTTTGAGGAAGCCATCCAACTCGGCGGCTGCTGCTGGTTTGTTTGTGTGAGGGCGTGTGAGTGTGCATGCGGGTCTGTGTGTAACATGGGTCTCTGGGTCTGGCCTGCCTATGTGCGTGTCTGTGTGGGTCTCACAGATGTGAGTAAGGGCATAACTGTGTTGGGGGTGTGCATGTGTGTGTGTGTGTGTGTGCGTGTGTGTGTGTGGGCTCAAGTCTTGGATTTTGGGTCCTTCGAGCATGCGTGTGTGTTCCTGGAGGGTGTGTGCATATGTATGTCTGCAAAGCAGTATGGTATGTGAGCCTGTGCGTCTCAGGGTGTCTATGTGTACATTTTTTCCTTGTCACTGCCAAATTATCTTCCCATCTCTTCCCTCACGAAGAGAAGGGCTGACCGAGGGGAGCTAGCAGTCCAAAAAGGGGGCGGCCAGGGACGGGAGAGGGGTTGGAGGGAAACCAAAGCAATTCCACTCTTCAGAGGAACTCGTCAGCCAAGGATGAAACTGAAACCGAGACAGCAGTTCAAAGGCACCAGACCCTGGGATCGTCCCGGGGCTTTGGTTCCTCCCACTCCCCCACCCGCTCCAGCCGGCTGTGGAGATTAGTCAGCCTAAAATTCCCATCCCTGCAGCCTGAGCTTGGGGTTGAGGTTGTGATGCTGAGTTAGAACTTGGACCTATGGTTAGCACATGACCCCATTAGCTCCCATTATCACATTAACACAAATTAGTATATCAGATCCTCTCCTGGTCACCTAGTGGGGCGCGGAGCCAGGCTGGGGGGAAGAGCTCATGGCTTAGGTCCTGATCTGGGAGAAGAATCTGGCGCCGTGGCATCAGGAGAGGGCACAGGCTGAAACTGCAGGTCAGGTTGGACAGAAAGAGGGGGCAGGGGGCGTCAGGCTTTGCTGATCTGATCTTTTCCCTCGGTCCGTGCTCTGGGAGAAGACAACTTGAGGAGGGGTCTGGTAGAAAGGAGGGGGCTTCCAGGAATAGCTGGGCACCGCCCTGTAGGAAAAAAGGCCGGGCTCTGAGGTCTGGGCAGGAGACAGACGGTATTTCTCCTGGCACACAGTGAGACCTGGGAACGTTTATGATCCTTTGGATTTCCGCCCCCCCCCTTCCCTTTCTTTATGGAAAGTCTTTAGATAACTTTCTCAGATGGTTTTGGACACCCTGAAAGCAGGAGAACTGGACGGACTGAGAGGGGAGAAGAGGCACCCAGAATGCTAGCATAGGGTGCAGCTTTTATTTCTTGGCACAGAACAGAGGGACACACTCTGCCCATAGATTTTATATGTCAAGCTGTGTCACAGAAGTGGTCACTCGGGCTTCTGGAGAGGGCAAAGTTGGAGCCCCCAACAACTTTTTCCCCACAGGTTCTGGCCACAAGGTTATTTTTGTGCCTTGATATTCTCAATATGCTAACTAAACAGCCACCGCATGACCATGACCACCAAGCACCACGAGATGTCAAAAGCAGCAGCATGACTTTTTTTTTTTTTTTTTTTTGAGATGGAGTCTCACTCTGTCGCCCAGGCTGGCGTGCCAGTGGCACGATCTCTGCTCACTGCAACCTCCGCCTCCCGGGTGCAAGCAATTCTCCTGCCTCAGCCTCCCAGGTAGCTGGGACTACAGGTTCGGGCCACCACACCTGGCTAATTTTTTGTATTTTCAGTAGAGACAGGGTTTCATCATGTTAGTCAGGATGGTCTCGACCTCCTGACCTCGTGATCCACCTGCCTCAGCCTCCCAAAGTGCTGGGATTACAGGCATGAGCCACTGTGCCCGGCCAAGCAGCATCATGACTTCTAGAGCTCAGGGCCTGCAAGTTAGGACACCAAGTTCTGTCTATGAAGACAGAGATTGCAAGTTGGAGCCCCAGTGAGCCTCTGAGTGTTTGTTGTCTTTTTCTTTTTCTTCCTTTTTTCCTTATATAGTTGCCGAAGACCGCATTGACAAGCATGGAACCCGTAACTGTCCCTCTAGATCCAGACTTGGGCCAAGCCTCTACCTCTCATCTAGGCCGAGTCCGAGTCCCAGGCTTCGCCCCAGCCTTGGCCACCGTCTGCATCCCTGTGCTGGAGATGCGTTCTGGGTCTCATGGGAGCCAGGCTAGAGGGTGGCTGTTCAGGGGAACCCACCCCCAACACCCCAGCACGACTCAAAGTTTCCATTCGATTGCCTGTGGGTCAAGAGCGCCATCCCCAGAGAGCAGAGACCGCCCGAAACCGCAATCCCTTTGCTGAAGTTAGGAGCCGCCCGGAGCTCTGCGGGGCCTGGAAGGTGGCTCGAGGGACTTTGCAGAAGCGCGTAGAAACCAGCCCCTGATCTGGGGCGGTCCCCAGCGGGACTGATCCCCGTACTCTCCCGCCACTTGGGTGGGGGCGCGGCCTTCTCTCGAATCCGGGGACGGCCCGAGAAGCAGCGGGGACTGGCGGCCTTTCCCTCGCCACCTCCTTAATGGGCTCGCGCGCCTTCCAAACCCCTATCCCCTACCCCTTATCTCGGTGGCGCTGAGCGCCCCCACCCGCCCAGCAGTGCGCCCGGGCGCCTCTGCAGCGCCACCTGCACGAGGAATGGGGCGGCGGCGGCGGGAACTGGCGTCCGAGGAGGGGCCGCAGGAGGAGGAGATGTCCGCTCCTCTGCCCCCACCTTTCCTTGCTGGCGCGCGGCCTCCTTTCGCCGCCTCAAGCGGCTTGACCAGCCCAGCCCCGAGCCCTGTCCCGCGCCCTGCCCAGTACAGGCAGCCAGCACTTTGAGCTTTCACTCCCGCTGCTGCGCTCTGAGCCGCCTCCTGCCCCGGGCGCCTCTTTTTGGGAAGCAGTGAAGTCACACTGGGCCCTATCCGCTGACTCATGATAAAGAGAATCCTCCCCGATCCCAGGCATACCCCTTGAAACTTACCCTCAATCCTTTCTTTTTTTTTTTTTAATTTGAGGCGGGGCCTTGCTCTTTTGCCTAGGCTTAAGGGTCTCCATCTCGGCTCACTGCAACCTCCACTCCCCGGGTTCAAGCAATTCTCCTGCCTCGGTCTCCCGAGTAGCTGGAATTAGAGGCGCCCGCCACCACGCCCGGCTAATTTTTGCATTTTTAGTAGAGTCCGGGTTTCACCATGTTGGCCAGGCTGGTCTCGAACTCCTGACCTCAGGTGATCTGCCTGCCTCGGCCTCCCAAAATGCTGAAATCCTTTCTTTTCTGCTCCCACCTCCCCTCTTCCTCTTATCCTGACAGGCGAACTGGGGCAGCGCTGGACTCCCAGGGAAGGATTCCGTGGGGCAGCTGGGAGGGCAGTGGCGGGTGAGAGTCCCCGTGGAGACCTCCGTGCCCATGTTCCAACCTGGACACCTGTGCTGTTCTGGGGGTGCACAGGGAATGCCCAGGAGGGAACTGAATGTTTGCAAAATTGAGCAAAGCTCTGACTAAGGTATCCTTTTGTAATTAGCCACTGCTAAAGGAAAGGGAGCTTTAGGTGTTTCAGAAGCCAGCGGGGCTCCTCCAGCTTGAAGCCTTCCCCGGCCTGGGGCTGAGACCCTTAGGCTGGGAGTGCCTGCCCAAGGGAAGGGAGGTCTGCAGGTCCCTTTCCCTCTTCAGAACCTTGGGTCTGCCTGCGGGTTCACCTGGAAGCTGATGGCTCTTCTTTAGAACCACTTGTTCCAATGAACAGATAAGAACATGCGCTTGCTCCAGGTAGGATTTGGAACAGCTTCTGCCTCCAAAGGGACAAGTTCAGAGTGTTCTGAGCCTTGGGCTGTTCTGGACCCCAGCAGCAAGTCAGGTTGATCATCTGAGAGGTCACTGTGGCCCTTTTTCCTGGAACTTGATAGTGGACCAGTTCAGGTTACAGTGGGGGTAACTCGGAGGCCCAGGAGTCCTGGTTTTCATCCCACCCCCTCTGCCACTAGTTTGACAACAGTGGAAGGGATGAGAGAACTGGATTGTCTCATCACCTCTCCACTGGTGTGGGAGACCAGAGTCACACACTGGTTGCTTGGAATATTAGTTTCAACAAAGTGCCTAAGGGTCTCAGCCCCAGGCCAGGGAAGGCTTCAAGCTGGAGAAGCCCTGCTGGCTTCTGAAACACCTAAAGCTCCCCTTTCCTTCCAGAGGGGCATAGTCCTTAAGCATCCTTTCCCACCCAGCAAATCATGGTACTGGATTGGCAGTTTCCCTGTATGTAATTTCCTTTTATCTGCACCGTGAGAGCCAAAGCTAGGTGCTGAGGTCTGCAAGCCAAGCTTCCTGGCTTGCTTGTCACTGCACTTCAGGGCACAGCTCTGCCAAGGTCATGGTCATATGGAAATGGCCATGGACTAGGAGCAAGGGCATGGGAGGTAGAAGGGCTTGCCTCAAGGCTTGGGCTTATATGGCATGAGGGAGCTTTTCTGAGCTCCTACCTTGGTATTAGGTTGAGAGCCTGGGTTATGATGGCTGTCCACACAGCAGCTCTGTAGGGCATGTTTGTTGGGGATTGGAAGCTATTCAATGGCCCCGTAGGAATGTTATGTGTTAGGATCATGGTTGACAATAGTCCCACTGTCCAGCCTTCCTTGGGGAAACTCTGGGTTTGAAGCCAAACTTTAGCTTAGGGGTTGAAGGATGATCTGTTTCATGGAGCCTAGTTTTGAGGCTGTCAGTCTCTCCATGGAGAGGAAATAAGACAATGTACAATCTGTAGGGGTCCCAGGTCCAGTTGTAACTGGGTAGGTCAAAGAAAAATAAACTATAAACAAAAGTCATAAACTAAAAACAAAACCCAACAAAACCTGTACATCTAGCAAACCCAAAGGGACAGCAGAGGCTTAGGAAGATGGCTGCCAAGGGCTTTGGGTTCCATTGGCAGCCACTCTAGACCTTAGAGGTAAATGGCAACTGAGAGATGGAGAGATGAAGGAAGTCCCATGCAAACACCTGAAGACTGCTGCATACACAGGAGGTTAGGGCTGAAGGTGAGAGATCATTGAGTCTCTTCCCTCATTTTATAGATGAGGAAGCAGAGAGATGGGAAATTAGTTGCCTGAGGCCATCCAGGCAGTGAGCAGCAGCACTGAGGCTGAAATCTGAAGCGCGTTCTTTTCACCGTGCTCCTTGGCTTCAGGAGAAAACACAGGGGCAGAGAGTGGCCCCTGGAACCCAAGGAGGAAACACAGGGAAAAGGAAAACAAGAGTGGCCAGGTGTGGTGGCTAACACCTGTATTCCCGGCACTTTAGGGGGCTGAGGCAGGTGGATCTCCTGAGGTCAGAAGTTCAAGACCAGCCTGGCCAACATGGTGAAACCCCATCTCTACTAAAAATACAAAAAAATTTAGCTGGGCATGGTGACAGGCATGGTGGCCTGTAATCCTAGCTACTCAGGAGGCTGAGGCAGAAGAATCGCTTGAACCCAGGAGGTGGAGGTTGCAGTGAGTCGAAATCCTGTCACTGCACTCCAGCCTGGGCAACAGAGCAAGACTCTGTCTCAACAACAACAACAACAACAACAAATGAGGGGAAGACTGCAGAGATTCTGAGAGAAGGAGGGAGAACGATCAAAGACCTGAGGAAGAGTGAAGAGGGACATGAGTAATCTCTTTGGGTGAAAGGAGTGTCAGCTCCATCCTCTATGAAGCAGCGCATTCTCCGTATTTTTTCCATAGTGATGACAGAGAAGACACAACCATAAAACGGGGGAACTATGATTTGGTGAGTGAAGGAAAAGCCTACAATAGGCTGGGCACCGGGGCTCACGCCAGTAATCCCAGCACTTTAGGAGGCTGAGGCGGGAGGACAGCTTGTGCCCAGGAGTTTAGGAACAGCCTGGGCAACAAAGTGAGACCCCATCTCTATTTTTTAAAATGCCTGGAATAGATAGAAGCAGAACTGTAAAGCAACTAGAGAAGCAATGACGTTCCGATCAGAACTCACCCATCTCACTCCCAGCACGTAGGGTTATCGGCACAACTGATAATCCCTGTTGACTTGTCTGTGGCCACCACTCAGTTATAAAGCCACTGAGGACAGGGACAATCTATTACTCATCTTCCTACCTCCAGAGCCTAGTACAGTACCATGGCATGCATTACTTGCACAGAAAATATTAAAGAAATGAGTATGCTTATCTGTATGTTATTTATGAATTCAATACCTATGCTAGGTGCTCCCTGGGAAGCATCTTTGTGTTGTACTGCAAAATGCCAAGACATCCTAGGATCTAGGAACCTACCTGGGAAGCCAGGTACCTCTGTCCCACAACACAAGACACAACTCCTGGGCTTTCCCCAATCAGACACAGACCTAGGAGGCTCCACAGGGACTAGGTAAGGTCTTCGGAAAGGTACAATTCTAGGTGAAATTCACTGCAGTCTCTGCCTAGTAGTGCTCCTCCAGAGGGTATTTTGGCTATTTGTGTCCAAATTGTCAAACCCCTCTGGTCAAAGACCACCAGGAACACTCTTGTGGTCAAACAGGTTGCGTTTATTGCTC
Organism: Saimiri boliviensis; assembly: GCF_048565385.1. Lineage (NCBI taxonomy): Eukaryota > Metazoa > Chordata > Mammalia > Primates > Cebidae > Saimiri > Saimiri boliviensis. The sequence goes on along the minus strand of NC_133470.1, from coordinate 106,781,964 downwards.
ATTGCAGCAAGAAAGAAGGCACCCCATGGTGAAACCCTGCCGTGCCCCAGGATGGGGTGCTAGAATAGACTTAGAGGATTCAGGTTGGGTCAGGGGATTTGGAGGAAGGTTTAAGGAAGTCAGGCTTTGCTCTGGACTGGATGCTGGTGATTCTATGATTGGATCGGGTATCTTAGCACCTCAATCTTATCCAAGAGGAGGGCAGACAAGAGCGAGGCTGAAGCTGCAATTGGTAAGGAAGCAGCAGCTGCTCAGAAAAACCAGGATTGGGGGGTTGGTCATTTTCGAGGTTCAGGCAATGTTCATGTTTTGGTCCGTGTTCACATGATTATGGAGCGGTCTTGTTTTTGCCTCAACCCATCATGGTCACAGAGTGGCCTTGTATAAAGCTCATGTCCTGTGAGTGTATGTTCAGCAGAACACCCAGACCTAGCCGTGAGTGCTAGGCCAGTTGGTAGCAACACCAAGTCCTGGCCAACAGTACCAGGCGAGCTCCCATAGATGCCAGGGGCTGCTTTTCTTTCTGCAAATGTTCATTTTGAGAGGATCTCTGGTTTCCATTGAGGGCTTGGCAATCCAGTATCTAAATATTTAGACCCTCCCTGTCCTCTCTGACCAAGTCACACCCATATGTAGAACCAGCCAGGCAGGGGAACGTCATCACTGGCTTGCGCTGAGTGTATGTGTGTGTGGTTTTGTGTACACGTGTCTGTGCCCGCCAGGAATTCCCTGATAAGCTGCGAAAGAGATCAGAGGCAGTCTTACTTTACCTCTGGGCCCAGCAGGACTTCCCCTCTGCCCAGAAAGCAAGGCACTGGGAGTGAGTCCCAACAATCTCTAGGACAGCAAGGGTGCCTGGCTTTAGGTGGAGTCAGGGAAGGACGCACAGAAGGGATATGGCAGTAGCCAAACTGCAGAGGAGCGGGAAAGGGAAGGGGTAGTGGGGGAAGGGAGGGGAGAGTTCCTTTGTATAAATGGGTCTCTTGAGAAGCTGCTGATTTTCCTTCAAGGAAGCAGCCTGCAGTCGGTTACTGTGGAGTCCCACCCCCGGCCCTTTCTGTTTAAAGCCTCTGGTCTCCAAAACAGGCCCTGCTGATTAGAACAACAAAAAAAAATTACAAATGTTGCAAATGTTGACCTCATCCTTCACAAACAGGCTTAATCTAACCCCTTTCCAATCAAACTTCCTTCCTTCCTGAGTTCCACCTCTCCAGCTTTAAAAACATTAGGACACCCCCTGCTGTGGCTTACAGGTAGCCAGGCAAAGGTTAGGATTGTCACTAAGTGGTGCCAAGGACGTCTGATACCGTTTGTGAAATGACCAAGGAAAGCAAGGTTGAAGTCAAATTGGTGGGCTCCAGACGCCTGCTCTTTGGACAAAGCCCGCTGCTTCTTCCCAGGGTGGAACTAGCCCTGCAACACGCTGTGGTATGGCCCAGCTGATCACAGACCAGCTACTGAGGGCCAAGCTTCGACTGGCACTGCTTGTCTGTGGAGTCAGAAATCAGATCCTAGAGGCCAGTGGCTCGCACCTGTAATCCCAGCACTTTGGGAGGCTGAGGCAGATGGATTACCTGAGGTCAGGAATTTGAGACCAGCCTGGCCAACATGGTGAAACCCTGTCTCTACTAAAAATACAAAAATTAGCCGGGCATTGTGGCAGGCACCTGTAATCCCAGCTACTCGAGAGGCTGAGGCGGGAGAATTGCTTGAACCCGGGAGGTGGAAGTTGCAGTGGGTCAAGATCATGCCACTGTACTCCAGCCTGGGCAACAGTGCGAGAGTCCATCTCAAAACAAAAAGAAAAGAAAAAAAAATTGGGCCGGGCGCGGTGGCTCATGCCTGTAATCCTAGCACTTTGGGAGGCTGAGGCGGGCAGATCACCTGAGGTCAGGAGTTCAAGACCAGCCTGACCAATATGGTGAAACCCCGTCTTTAAAAAGAAAAAGAAAAAGAAAAGAAAAAAATAAAAATAAATTGGACCCTAGGATCCTCTGCGGCTTGGCAGATTAAATGCATCCTGGGGTAAATGGCAAGTTGTGACAGTGAGTGAAGTGGTGAAGATATGAACACCCTCCCATAAACAACCTGAATTACAGAGACCAGAGGCTACAAGACAGAGGTGCTTTTTTTTTTTTTTTTTTTTTTTTTTTTTTTTGAAACAGAGTTTCGCTCTTTTGCCCAGGTTGGAGTGCAGTGGCGTGATCTCGGCTCACTGCAATCTCCACCTTCCAGTTTCACACGATTCTCTTGCCTTAGCCTCCCGAGTAGCTGGGATTACAGGCACCCACCACCACGCCAAACTAATTTTTGTATTTTTAGTAGAGACAGGGTTTCACCATATTGGCCAGGCTGGTCTCGAACTCCTGGCCTCATGATCCACCCGCCTTGGCCTCCGAAAGTGCTGGGATTACAGGCGTGAGCCACAGCACCTGGCCCAGACAGAGGTGCATTTTTACAGTCAGCCCTTTATCTAGCATCATCTAGCCAATCAACCAAGGACTTGTTCAGCACTTCGCCAGGGTACAGCATACAGTCCCCATCCTAAGAAAACATGGTCTCTGCTCTGGAACAGCTGACAATTACTTTAGAATGACTTAAAGAACAATTACACTCAAAGGTGCTAAGTGCAACTGGAGTTCAGAGATAAGAGAAATCATGCATGGGCACTAGTCCAACTGGTACCATGCCACCAAGGCAGGACTTGATTTGGGCCTTGAAAGATGAGCAGGATTTGGATAAGGGGAGAGGGATGGCGTTCCAGATGTGAAGAAAATGAACGTGGCAATAAACCAGGTGTGTGTGCGTGCATGTCCACATTAAAGGTCATGGTCAGCCAGGCAGAGTGGCCTTAGTACTACAGGAGACTTTGAACTCGATGTGGTTGGTGACAAGGAGTCACTGTACATTTTTTGTTTGTTTTGTTTTGAGATGGAGTCTTGCTCTGTCACTCAGGCTGGAGTGCCGTGGCGTAATCTTGGCTCACTGCAACCTCCGCCTCCCAGGTTCAAGCCATTCTCCTGCCTCAGCCTCCTAAGTAGCTGGGACTACAGGCGCACACCACCACACACCACCACGCCCGGCTAATTTTTGTTTTTTTAGTAGAGACGAGGTTTCACCATATTGGCCAGGCTGGTCTAAAACTCCTGACCTTGTGATCTGCCTGCCTCAGCCTCCCAAAGTGCTGGGATTAGAGGCTTGAGCCACCATGCCTGGCCGTCACTGTACATTTTTAAACAGAAAGGGGACACGGACCAAGTGGTGCTTTAGGAAGTGGCCTAACAGCAATGGTTGACTCAGGGTGGCTGCTGTGGTTGAGCTCTCCATTCTTGGCATGGCCACAGTACTTAAGGATGCAGCTCATTGTATTGGAGTTCGGCATCCATGTGTCTGCAGTCCTCACTGACACCAGGAGGTCCTTAAAAGCAGTGGCCATGTTTTATCCTTCTTCCTATTCTGACATCTACCTGGCTCACAGTAGGCACCCAATGAACACTGATTAGATGATTTAATTTCAATCCACTGAATTACAATGACATACCATACAAGGATAACTACTGTCAAAAAATTTGACGAAACAGTACATAACGCTAAAGCAAGACAAATCACAATTGGATCTTTTCTTAATGATTTGTGGAACAGGAGGATCTTAGAGTCTTACCCCCACCTCTGTAAGCAGCAATTATTGCTGTATAATAATTTCTTTTTTTTTTTTTGAGACGGAGTTTCGCTCTTGTTACCCAGGCTGGAGTGCAATGGCGCGATCTCGGCTCACTGCAACCTCCGCCTCCTGGGTTCAGGCAATTCTCCTGCCTCAGCCTCCTGAGTAGCTGGGATTACAGGCATACACCACCATGCCCAGCTAATTTTTTGTATTTTTAGTAGAGACGGGGTTTCACCATGTTGACCAGGATGGTCTCGATCTGTCGACCTCGTGATCCACCCGCCTCGGCCTCCCAAAGTGCTGGGATTACAGGCTTGAGCCACCGTGCCCGGCCTCTGTATAATAATTTCTATGTCAGAGGATACTAGATGAGTTTTCTTTTTTTTTTTTGAGACGGAGTCTTGCTCTGTCACCCAAGCTGGAGTGCTGTGGCACCATCTCGGCTCACGTGAACCTCTGCCATCTGGGTTCAAGCTATTCTCCTGCCTCAGCCTCCTGTGTAAACTGGAATTACAGGTGCACATCGTCACGCCCAGCTAATGTTTGTATTTTTAGTAGAGATGGGGTTTCACCATGTTGGTCAGGCTGGTCTCGAACTCCTGACCTTGTGATCTGCCTCGGCCTCCCAAAGTGCTGAGATTACAGGCATGAGCCACCGTACCTGGCCTGAGTTTTCTTTCTTTTTTTTTCTTTCTCTCTTTTTGAGACGGAGTTTCACTGTGTCACCCAGGCTGGAGTGCAATGGCGCAATCTCAGCTCACCACAACCTCCACCTCCCCGGTTCAGTCAATTCTCCTGTCTCAGCCTCCTGAGTAGCTGCGACTACAGGCCCAAGCCACTAAACCTGGCTAATTTTTGTATTTTTAGTAGAGAGGACAGGGTTTCACCATGTTGGCCAGTCTAGTCTCGAACTCCTGACCTCAGATGATCCAACCACTTTGGCCTCCCAAAGTGCTGGGATTACAGGCATCAGCCACCATCCTCAGCCTTCGATGAGTTTTCTACATATGGATTTGGATACGTCATTTGGACATGATATCTGACTAAACCTGTATCCATATAGTACTGTACAGTATGCCTGTACTGCTAATTTTTACAGTGGAGATTTGGCCTGTTCTCCCAGTATTCAGAAAGGATTTGGTTGAAGCTGAAACTGCCCTTAATCAAACCCAATATTAAAAAAAAACTCCAGACTGGTAATAATTTTCTCTTTATATACATGGAGTTTCACAACAGGACTCTTGAAAGTAGTAACAAATTCCTCTTAAATAAGATTTGATTTTTTTAGGCCAGGCACAGTGGCTCATGCCTATAATCCCAGCACTTTGGGAGGCCAAGGTGGGCAGATCACCTGAGGTCAGGAGTTCGAGATCAGCTCAACTAACATAGAGAAACCCTGTCTCTATTAAAAATACAAAATTTACCAGGCGTGGTGGTGTATGCCTGTAATCCCAGCTACTCAGGAGGCTGAGGCAGGAGAATTGCTTGAACCCGGCAGGCAAAGGTTGTGGTGAGCTGAGATCGCGCCACTGCACTCCAGCCTAGACAACAAGAGAGAGACTCCACCTCAATTAAAAAAAAAATAAAGTAAGATTTGATTTTTAAAAGTTAAACCATCTAAAATGCCAAACAATGAGTTGTGAAACTTTAAATTGTATTCCCAGGAAAATAATCTAAAGTGAGGTATGCCCACAAGTGTATTTTAGGGAAAAGGTGCTTTAAGGAGGGCAGATGTCTGGTATGAAGACAACAGGCAGAAGAGTCAAGAGATGATGGTCCTTCTAGGAGTCCATCTCCAGGTTTCATTGTGAAGCACCAGGTCTCTGAACTCAGATTTGCAGCAAGTATCCTTTCTGTCCCCTGCAGGACCCAGTCCAGTTCTGGGACAGGAGTTGTTCCGGGTAAAACTGAGTCTCTTCCATACATTTATTTGCTTACTCATTTGACAATGATCTATGAAGCACTTACTATGAGCCAGAGCCTGTGCTAAGCTCTGGAGATAAAACCATGAGCAAGACCTCAATGTCAGGGCTTCTGCTTCCAGGAAGTCATGGGCGAGCAGGGAGACACATATACAAGGATGAGGCCTGGAGGGCTGGGAACATCTTCAGAGATAGTGAACCTCCTGAGAAGAGGGGAGGAGAGTCAAGTGTTGTGGGCCGAGGCCACAGCAGGTGCGTGCAAAGAGGTCTGGAGGGGTAAGGGAAGTTCAGGAAAGGAAAGGAGTTTCACGTGTGGAACAGGGCATGAATACACGGCTGAGAAAAATCCTGCACTTGGTCAGTGCTGCGATTTGCTTGCTTTCTAATATGCATGGCTTTCCTCTTTTACCCACCTGCCCCCTTGATGAGAGATCAGAATTTAATTTAGAAGAATCAGAATTTATTTCACTATGTGAATATTAAGAATTTGCCTACATAGTTGAAAATATTCACAAAGGACTTGAACATTCACACTCATACACAGAGAAAGTCTGCTGAATAAAAAAAATGCTCCTTTACCCATCCGACCTCAGCAGTGGGTTTGCCAATTCCACTGTGGCGCTTCAGTCTTCATGAATGTTGAATAGTTTGGCTACTTCATTGAGATCTTCATGCTGCTCACCGTCCTTAATTATCTGAGGGAGAGAGAGTAACAATAGGTCCCTAACTCATTCCATGTGCATTCAGGCCATGCCCACACAATGGGGCCACCATACCACACTGGGAGGGAGTTGTGGGAACAGCTTTCTACTAACCCAAAACAAGCAGCCTGCCAACTCCCAGGTCACCCAGCCAAGTCCCAAGTGAAAAAGAATGTTCCTGAGCCAAGGCTATACCTTTGTTCTGCTTAGGCACAATTTGACCTGGGGGTACAATGTATCTCAGGGCACCCGATGAAGTTACAAGAGTCTTTCTGACCCGCACTTCCCGCCTTCCTCTAGGAGCTATGGCAGGCACCTACCTTCCTTGCTATTGGCATTCGGTTAAAGATGTTCCACAGCACAATCCCCACGACCACTTTGTCCCTGAGGTAAAAGACAACACCTTTGCCGTAGTCCTCCCCCTGGACGGGGGCCTGTGGAACTCCCGGAGTGCTGGGAGGAATAGTAACTTCTGAAGCCTCGGACTCTGTTTCACTCTCTGATCGGATACCAGTTCCTGTGGCCAGCCCCCAAAACAAACACAGAAGCACAATCAAAACTTTAGTTATGATGAGCTTGGGACATTCTAGAAGCCAACAGTCTTTTGAGGCCTGCTTCAAGCTACTTCTAGAGGATTTATTTCTCTATGCCCTCTCAGTAAACCCTGGCCTTCTCCAGCCCCTCTCCACTGACAAAGCCAAGGAAAAAAGTCTTCCTTTCCAGCTTCGGGGCACTGGGTCAGTCTGACCCAAAACTTCCTTCCCTTATTACCTCATTTTAAATTTATGCTATGGATATTTCCTGGTATCTGGATTTCTTCAAACTGCAGACGGCTGGTTCTTGTCCTCTGAGGAACATTCTAGAGCTGCATGGTCCAAATACAATAGCCACTAGTCACAGATAGCCATGTAAATGAACATCATTTCAAACTGAGTAAGATGTACAATTCAGTTCTTCATCGGTACTCACCATGTTTCATGGGCTCAAAAGCCACATGTGGCTAGTGGCTAATGTACTGGACAGAGCAGAGATGAAACATTTCCATCGCAGCAGAAAGTTCTATTGGACAGTGCTATTAGACAGACACTTTAGCCAAAGCTGAAGGCACTTCCATATGGAAAAACCATAGTGGAGGCATTTCTTCCTAGAGAAAGATAAGAGGGGAAGGGAAGGGTGGCAAAGGAAGGGGGCACCTTGTTTTCTGAGAACCACCAGGCTCCAAATAATACTGTCCAGTGGACAGATCAGTGACCTGAACCCACTTACTAGGTTACTAGGAGAGATCAGAATTAAGGAGTATGGAATACATAAGAATTACACAGGAAAAGGACCTACATATCCATATGTCTTGCTTCCTCCTTCTTAAAGAGCACCTTGCCCTTGAAATACCTCTGGCAAAAGGACACAGAGGTTAAATAACTTGAGCTAAGGTCAAGAAATAAGGTCTTGGAGTTAATGAAAGAGACATGTGTGGGAGAGGAGTCCATTCCAAGAGGGGTGCCTCCCATCTAAAGAAAACCTGGCACTAAGATTTGCCGAATGGAATGAAAGGCAGCTGAAGAACTACTCAGCCCAGTTCCTCCCTGCCTGGGACCCATGGAGGATAGCCAGTCAAGCTAAGGCTCTCAGGCTGCGTTCTTGAGATTTACCTGAAGCAAAATAATAAAAATGACAACTGAAAGAAAGGAAAGTAAAAACGCAACCTAGAAAGTTCAGGTTTTCTTGTTTTCTTTCCTTAGATAGGTCTTCCCAGAGACAAAACAACAGTGTTGTTGAGCTAGCCACTGTCCACTGTCTAGGGCGGATACCTGCAGTATTTGAATCTATGCTTTGACCAGGATACCTGATTGTGCCAAATCTCCGACCACTAAAGAGTGAGGACTTGGGGTTTGGTTTCTTTTAAAGCACAACATGAAGACAGGCTTTCACTGACAACCCTCTCTGGCCAATACAGAAGCTCCTTGTTCAGGAGAGTCTGGACCACTGCTTCTCAATTCTCTCCATGAGGAGTGCTGGGGCTGCCTTACCTGACTGCTCTGTGGCAGATTTGGGGTTGTCCTGTGCAGTTGCTTTTGCAAAAACACCAACTGTGGGCAAACTACTGTCCACAAGACCAATAGCTTCATAGCCAACATCGGGGCCCAAATCACTCCTAAGAAGAGAGAAGAGGGTGTTCTGTCAAGGCATTGTAAGGAATGACATGGTAGCACATTTTCTCCATGACACTGTAATCTTTTTTTTTTTTTTTTTTTTTTTTTAGATGGAGTTTTGCTCTTGTTGCCCAGGCTGGAGTGTAATGGTATGATCTCAGCTCACTGCAACCTCTGCCTCCTGGGTTCAAGCAATTCTCCAGCCTCAGCCTCCCAAGTAGCTGGGATTACAGGTGCTCACTACCACACCTGGGTAATTTTTGTATTTTTAGTAGAGAAAGGGTTTTACCATGTTGGCCAGGCTGGTCTTAAACTCCTGACCTCAAGTAATTTTCCCACCTTGGCCTCCTAAAGTGCTGGGATTACAGGTGTGAGCCACTGTGCCCAGCCAACATCGCACTCTTATGCCAACCAAAGAACTTCTTATGGGTATCACAAGAGATGCCAAACTCATTTGCTATTGCTAGAGCACCTAAGGATGACCATAAGAAAGTAAGATTGGCTGGGCGCGGTGGCTCACGCCTATAATCCCAGCACTTTGGGAGGCCGAGACGGGTGGATCACGAGGTCAAGAGATCGAGACCATCCTGGTCAACATGGTGAAACGCCGTCTCTACTAAAAAAAATACAAAAAGTTAGCTGGGCATGGTGGCACATGCCTGTAGTCCCAGCTACTCGGGAGGCTGAGGCAGGAAAATTGCCTGAACCCAGGAGACGATGGAGGTTGTGGTGAGCCAAGATGGCGCCATTGCACTCCAGCCTGGGTAACAAGAGCGAAACTCTGTCTCAAAAAAAAAAAAAAAAAAAAAAAAAGAAAGTAAGATTAACTGTAACAGCTTTGATTTTTCCTTAAAAAGACATTATACATTATCACATATCCATGCAGTGATTGAAACGTTCTTCAACTTATTCATGCTTTTATCCCATGCCACATTTGGAAAGTGATGAGCTCCCTACTTCTGCTATTAGCTACTTTTGTCTTAAAATGACCTTTCTGAAGCTTTAAAGAGTGCTCCACATTTACGGAATTCAGAATTTGAGACGTTTTTATGGTTTCATTAACATACAGTATTTCCCCTTAGCCTTCATTTTTCTTTACTCTAAAAAAAATTTTATTTAAAAAATTCAGACAAGGTCTCACTGTGTTGCCCAGGTTAGTCTCAAACTTCTGGGCTCATGCAATTCCCTGGCCTCAGCCTCCAAAAGTGCTGTAATTAGAGGCATGAGCGACCACACCAGACCAGCCTTCATCTTTCAGGACTGGAATGCTTTCTATAAAAAGGCATCTTCATCTACTTGGTCATTTTATTTTAACTGCTCTTCTTGGAAACTTCTTATCATCATCACGCCTTTCCACTTCTTTTTTTCTGAGACAGGGTCTTGCTCTGTCACCCAAGCTGGCTGGAGTACAGTGGTGCGATCACAGTTCCCTGAAGCCTCATCATGGGCTTGAGCATTCCTCCCACCTCAGCCTCCCAAGTAGCTGGGACTACAGGCATGCACCACCACTCCCGGCTAATTTTTGTATTTTTTGTAGAGACAGGGTTTAGTCATGTTGCCCAGGCAGGGCTCCAACTCCTGGGCTCAAGGGATATGCCTGCCTCAGCCTCCCAGAGTGCTGTGATTACAAGTGTGAGCCATGGTGCCTGGCCTACACCCTTCTGAATATATCAGGGACTTCACAGAATATCTGAGGCACAGACATATCACTACCATGCTTTTTGGTAAGAATCTAGGATACTTGAGCTGTTTTTGTTCCTGGTGCTCTACATTTTATCTTCTTGGCTGCTGTGGTTTGTCGGACTGGTGTCTTCAGGGAACAGTCTACCATGACTCCTTGGAATCTATTCCTAGGCCCTGATAATTATATATTTATGGATAATTTTTATTTATTTATTATTTTTGAGATGGAGTTTCTCTCTGGCTGTCCAATGACACGATCTCGGCTCACTGCAACCTCCGCCTCCTATGTTCAAGCAATTCTCCTGCCTCAGCCTCCTGAGTAGGTGGGATTATAGGCATGTGACAACATGCCTGGCTAATATTTTGTATTTTTAGTAGAGACAGGGCTTCTCCATGTTGGTCAGGCTGGTTTTGAATCCCAACCTCAGGTGATCCGCCCACCTCGGCCTCCCAAAGTGCTGGGATTACAGGCGTGAGCCACCATGCCCGACCATTTATTGATTATTTTTTCCTAGCTGCATTATCTATGTTGACCCTGAAATTCATCTGCTGTTTTTTTGCAGCCCACTCATAAGACTGTGGGTGACTGTCCTAAAAGGTACTTCATCAGCTAAGAATATCCCCAACAGAAACCACTTAGAGGCTTCTGAAACCTTGATGTTTTTTATGTACATCATCTTTCAAATCAACAAGATGAATGTGTGTCAAATAGGGCCAGTCTTGGTACTCAGGAATGTCCACTGCTAACCATTCTTTATCCAAAGAACTGCCTATATATCCTGACTTTGAGTAACTCATCATTAAGGGTTACATGAGTGGGCTGCCCTTTTGTCAGTACGTTGGGCTAATTAAGGTTTTCAGCAAAGAACAAATTAAAATCTATTGCTGTCTACACCTAAGAGTATACTTCTGTACCACCTGTTACAGCTTGAACTCTGAGCTATTCTACCAGAAGTGCTGGTGCCATCTCCATTCATTCACCTCATCTAACATATGCCAGACAGGAAACTTAATCATTTTTTTTCTCCAAAAGCATCAGTTTGGTGAAAAACCAAACAGGACAGTTTTGCCAGATGGCTACCTGAGGGTAGAATGTGTAGACATAAGATGGACTTTTTTTCCCTTCTGCATGAAGCTAACCGGCTTGTAATGAAACCAAACCCTAACTCTGTGTGTGGTCCTAGAGATACTGGATTCTAATCAGTTGAGTCCCCAAGGCACACGACTATTACCAGAACATTGACTGATGCCAGTATGGCTTAGCAGCTCCAGTCATATTTTCTCCAGCCAATCTTCCACTCACAACAGCGTGATCATGGTGCTCTACCCGCCTCCTTCCCAACTTTATATCATAGAAGCATGCAGCATCTCCTGCCTGTGGAAACAAATACATAACATGAACACATGATTTTAAAAAAGCAAGTTAAAGACAAAATAGAAACTTTTGGAGCTCAAAGAACACTTGTAATGGTAACTAATTCATGTTTTCCATCTACTGGCCAAAGTTGTACATAAACTAACAATAACAGCTGAGAACCCATTTAAAATAATTTTTTTCTTATCTTCCTTTTGAGACAGGGTCTCACTCTTTTGCCTGGGCTGGAGTGTAGTGGTGTGATCATAGCTCACCACAACCTGATCCTCCAGCCTAAGCCTCCCAAGTAGCAGAGACTACAGGATTGTACCACCACGCCCAGCTAATTTTTTTTTTTGTAGAGATGGGTTGTTGCCATGTTGCCCAGGCTGGTTTTGAACTCCTGGGTTCAAGCAATGTGCCTGTCTCAGCCTTCCAAAGTGCTGGGATTGCAGCCGTGACGCACCATGCCTGGCCTGAGATCTCATTTTTAAATATCTATTCTGCTTCCATAAAGCTAACCTAAATCTTCTATAGTTCAGTTTACTTATATCTACTTCTTGTTCTTTCCTTAACAGACAGGACATTTAATAACTATGATTTGCAGAATGTTCTTTTCTATATGTAGAAACCAGTTTTGGGATGTGACTGCCTCTTACCTAGAAATCTTTTCTAAGATTAGATTTCTTTTGTCATTCAGTATTCATTCACATTAGACAAATATTTGTGGATTACTTATTATATACAAAAGTATTACGTTAGGCTGGGTATGGTGGCTCACGCCTGTAATCCCAGGGGTGGCTCATACCTGTGATCCAAGGCGGGTGGATCGCCTGAGGTTGGGAGTTCAAGACCAGCCTGATTAACATGGAGAAACCCTGTCTCTACTAAAAATACAAAATTAGCCGGGTGTGGTGGCACGCTGGCACATGCCTGTAATCCCAGCTACTCGGGAGGCTGAGGCAGAAGAATAGCTTGAACCCGGAAAGTGGAGGTTGCGGAGCTAAGAGCGTACCATTGCACTTGGGCCTGGGCAACAAGAGTGAAACTCCGTCTCAAAAAAAAAATAAAAAAGTATTATGTTGTCTGGGTTGCTGAGACAAAACTAACATGGATCTTGACTATGAGGAACATACAACCTAGTGCAGAAAGATACAGCCTTGCTCGTAACTACAGAGCAATGTAAACAGTAATGTGCCATATGAGAGGAACAGATTAAAGGAGTTAAGTACTTCAAGCAGAGGGCGAGAACCTCCAACTGGGGGTGAACTGGGCCAGCTTCACGAAGAATGTGGTATTTGAGCTCTCTAATCCTTTGTTCATCTTTGTGGCTATGTAGAGTCTCCCAAAGCAACCTAAAAATCCAACGAGTGAGCAACGGTAAACTATGAAATTCGCTTAATGGAATATATAGTCATTAAACTGTTTACAGAGTCTGAAACAACATAGAAAATGCTTACATTTATGGTGTTAAGTGGAAAAAGAATGGAATATTATATGCAGTATGCTTGCCACAAGTAAAACAAACCAACAAGAAAACCTACGTGCAAGGAAACAAAGGGAAGGAAATACACCAAAATATTAATGGTTGCTGCAGGTGACTTTCCTCTGCTCTCTCCTTCTTGTCTGTCTTCTACATTGACCACATATTACTTTTTTTCTTTTTTTGAGACTGAGTCTTGCTCTGTTGCCCAGGCTGGAGGGCAGTGGTGTGATCTCTGCTCACTACAGCCTCTGCCTCCTGAGTTGAAGCGATTCTCCTGCTTCACTCAGCATCCCAAGTAGCGGGGATTACAGGTATGTGCCACCACACCTGGCTCATTTTTGTATTTTTAGTGCAGATGAGGTTTCACCACATTGACCAGACTGGTCTTGAACTCCTGATCTCAAGTGATCTACCTGTCTCAGCTTCCCAAAGTGCTGGCATTACTGGCATGAGCCACTGCTCCTGGCCCACCTATTACTTTCATAACAGGTTAAAAAAAATTGGTACATTTCATCTTTTTTTTTTTTTTTTTGGAAAAGGAAAGTTTGGAGGGGGAAAAAGATTCCTCCAAGGTGCTATGTCCTTAGCTGCAGAGTCTATACACAAACACGATACACTTGTAGCTAGCAATGGAGAAATTACTTCATGGTTCCTACATACTATAGTCTTGTTTGTGTCATAATAAATTTTAAGAAACAACTAAAAATAGCTCTTAAGGAAAACAAAAATAGAGTAATTTTCCTTCCTAGAAAACATGTTATAAAATTGCTTCATCTTCCATCCCCCAGATTCACGTGTGAGCAAAGGGAACAGCAGATCTGTGTGAAGGCTATGTGCATACCCACCAGGGGTTATGCCAGTGGCTGCCGCCAGTAAGTAGAATCCGAAGAGCTCTACTCCTCCAGGCATGCACACTGTTCATTTCATCTAACACTAGCTTGCAGATGAGGCCATACCTGGTCTTCTGAATCAAGCAGTTCACACATTTCTTTTTTTTTTTGAGACCGAGTTTTGCTCTTGTTACTCAGGCTGGAGTGCAATGGCGCGATCTCAGCTCACCGCAACCTCCGCCTCCTGGATTCAGGCAATTCTCCTGCCTCAGCGTCCTGAGTAGCTGGGATTACAGGCACGTGCCACCATGCCCAGCTAATTTTTTGTATTTTTAGTAGAGACGGGGTTTCACCATGTTGACCAGGACGGTCTCGATCTCTTGACCTCGTGATCCACCCACCTCGGCCTCCCAAAGTGCTGGGATTACAGGCTTGAGCCACCGCGCCCGGCCACCAGTTCACACATTTCTATTGTGTACCCTCAGCCTCTAAACACTCTGACCCTATTTGGTAAGGCTGTTGATGAGCTTTAGTATACTACTGCGCAGACTTGTTCACAGGCTAGGAGAATGAACTGTGCTTGGTCATGCTCTCGCACACTTACCACCCAGATGTTAGAGCGTGCTTGTAGCTCTGCATTTACCCGGAAGCCACCAAAATCTGAATCTATTTCCAGGCCACCAGTCTTGGCCAACTCAACATTGGGCTCCAGGCCCACAGCTGCCACTATGTGGTCAGTTTCTACCTGAGGCAAAAAAGAAATACTTCAGTCAATTACCACAGTTCACACTTACGTCTACAGGCATAACAATGGCCCATCATGCCATTAAGAATTGGGACTTTAAAAAATCATGGGTTAACTTACCTCTGGTAAATGGATTTTAAGTTCTATTTCATAAGCCTCCACCACCCCATCTCATGTACACCCCCCATATCATTCAAACAGAAATCTGCCACCCTAGCAAGGACTCAAAACTCTCTGAGACAGTTAGAGAGAGGCTAAGGGGAAAGTGGTTCACAGGTGCCTACTCTGACTCTCATCATTCTGTTTTAATGGAGGAATAGTTAATTTGGAAAATTATATCAGGTTAATGGCAACTGCCAGGAAAACTAACCTATGGGTGTCAAATGAAGGCATAAGAATGGGGCAAGGGGAGGGGAGAACTGGAAGCTCTCCTGGCAGCCTGTCTTTTCTTTCCTTACCTTCCTGCCGTCTTTCAGCTTGATAAGTAACTTGCCACGGCTGACTCCAACGGACTGCACAATAGCATTAGGCATCACCTTAACCCCCTCTGTAAAGGCAAACGAGACCTGAGATTGAGCCTATGAGGCTATCACTTTCATGGGAAGTAGGGAAACTGACCCGTAGTCTCCTCCACAGTAAAACTAATAATCATCAGTACACAGGCAACTCTGGAGAGCTGCAAGAACCTGAACCCATGGTTCATTTTCAGCACTTCCAGGAATTTGGGGCATCTGATTCAGAACACCTAGATGAACTTGGCTGACTGGAGAATGGTGGAAACATTTTACAGGCCAGGTGATAGGGCTTATGTTAAGAGGGTTCCCATAGAAGTGAAGTTTGCCTTAGGTCACACTCAAAGGAAATAGAGTAGCGGCATATAGAAACAGTCTCTCTACCTCGTCTGACTTTTTCCATAGTCCAGTTGCTGAGGTATTCAGGAAGGATCTTTCCCATATTTCCTTTTTCGGGGAAGAGTTGAATCACTTCTGTGCCCAAGGCTTGAGCTGGTTAGAAGAAACAGAGTAGTTACAGCAAGAAGCAAAAGTCAATCCTAGGAAGACAGTTAAGAAAGTAAAGGAGCATCAGGCAGCCTTCACTACAGACAGGGCAGAGCTGCAATCCAGGCCAGAGCGCCCACTTATAGGACACTGGGCACAAGGGCGTTGGTGCTCAAGTTCATTTGTAAGGCAAATAAAACAGGTGCCAGAACTGCTATCCCCAGATTAAGCTTCAGATGGTAAGCTCTGTGCATTTCCACCCATGCAGTCACCTAAGGCTCACACAAGTGCTTTGCAACCTCTGAATAGGAAGCATCCTCCTGAGAAGATGCCCTGATTTCATACAGCTGAAAAATAACACTAAGAAAACTAGTTGCCACGAAACACTCAAACTGGAGCTCACAGATCTGTCAGGCTGGGAACCACCATGTGCCTGAAGGGAAGTTTTTTGCTTTTTTTTTTGAGACTGAGTTTTGCTCGCTGCCCAGGTTGGAGCGCAATGGCACAATCTTGGGTTACCAAAACCTCCGCCTTCCGAGTTCAAGCAATTCTCCTGCCTCAGCCTCCTGAGTAGCTGGGATCACAGGCATGTGCCACCATGCCCAGCTAATTTTGTATTTTTAGTAGAGACAGGGTTTTTCCGTGTTTGTCAGGTTGGTCTCAAACTCTCGACCCCAGGTGATCCGCCTGCTTCAGCCTCCCAAAGTGCTAGGATTACAGGTGTGCACCATCACGCCCGGCCACAAGTTTTTGGCTTTTTACAGGAAGCAGCAGTTCAAAGACACCTATAATTTTATAGTCTGCATTGCCCTTATCATCTTCATAACTCACTTTCCTTAATATTTTATTTCTAAGGAGTCCTGGCATAGAGGCAAAAGGAAAGGCAAAGGGAAAGGGAAAGGAAAGCATCACTCTTAAGTTGCTCAGGTGACAGCTTGTTGATCACCAGGGATTCCTCACTAGAACTAATCTCAGTGCCTAGCTTTTCACTATATAAACCTTAAACTCTTTCTACTGATCCTGCCAAATACATCTCTGGAATTTGTAAGACCACACAGAAACTATAAAAGACTAGAGAAAGAAAATCAAAGTCAGCCCTCAATACTCACCCTTTCTGCCAAGAGCACAGGCCAGTTCGCTACCGAGGAAGCCCCCACCGATAATCGTAATTGACTTTACTTCCCGTGAAATCTTCTCCAAGCTTCTAAAGTCTCCAATCTGCAGGATCACATCAGTTTAGTCCATTAATATCCAAAAGGGGCATAGGATAATAATACTAGGAAGTAGTTTCTTCTAATTCTTTGGCAACAGTAAATCTTCTCCTTGTATAAGGTACCTCAATTTTAACTTCTATGTTATTAATATAAATTTCTTTCTTCATGGTAACAGTCCTTCTATAAACAGTGGTTCTCAATTGGTGGCAGTTTTGCCCCTATCTTCCCCAAGAGGACATCTGGCAATATCTGAAGACACTTTTCATTGTCAGGGCAAGTAGGTACTCCTGGCATTTAGTGCATAGAGGCCAGAATGCTGCCAACATACTACAATGCATAAGACAGCTCCCACTACCATTATCCGGCCCAAAATGTCAATACTGCAGAGGCTGACAAACCTTGTTCTATGAAGAATTTAAAAGACAGTACACAGCCTGGCCAACAGGGTGAAACCCCGTCTCTACTAAAAATACAAAAAAAAAAAAAAATTGGCCAGGCGTGGTGGCATGTGCCTGTAATCCCAGCTACTTGGGAGGCTAAGGCAGGAGAATCGCTTGAACCTGGGAGGTGGAGGTTGCAGTGAGCCAAGATTATGCCGCTGCACTCTAGCCTGGGCAATAGAGCGAGACTCGGTCTCAAAAAAAAAAAAAAAAAAAAAAAAAAAAGACAGAACAAACCTTATCCCTGAAAAATGACAGCAGTTTTTATAAGCACAGTATTAAGAAGCAGAATACCCCCTTGCTTTTTATTTAGGTACTCTTAACTTTTTTCTCTGAAGTCTCTACACAGCACTTGCAATGAAAAATACCAAGAGGCTATAAGGGGTTCCAATGAATCAAATGCACCAGGAAAAAACAACTATGGAGGAGCAATCAGAAGGATCTATTGCAAGCAATACAAACACTCCAGTTTTTCCCTAGGAGCTTAAAACCCTTGAGTGAGGTATCTGAGGTGCAGAGAGAGGAAGTGACTTGCTCAAGGCCAGATAACAAGTCTGGAGAAGAGCCATAAATAGAACTTGGATCTCCCAAGTCCCGGGTGGGCACCTGGGGACTGCAAGATTATACTACCTCTTCAAAAACAACACAAGGAAATCACTAAAGCAGACGATTACCTTTCTGAAAAGTGTTGTTCTACTCTTCACCTCTGCTCCAGCCCTATCAATGGCAGACAGACTTCTTGGAGTACCTCCTGGAAATAAGAGAAGGAAACCCTTTAGCCCAACAAGCAGGAGCTAGCCCAAACAATACCCCCTCCACCACACAAAGGTGGAGCCCTCTTCACTTAGCACCATGGCGGCAACAAGAGAATAAGATAAGAAGGCTTTGTTTGCCTTCAACTCACCTCACAGCAGGCTTTTTGTCAGTTTCCTTTGAGAAGCAGATTTGAGAGTCTGTCTTTAAGGGGTGTACCCTCCCACTAGGTGGCCAAAAGGCTTAAAGGCTTTACTTTTGGCTTCCATGTTCTTTTTTTTTTTTTTTTTTTTTTGAGACGGAGTTTCGCTCTTGTTACCCAGGCTGGAGTGCAATGGCGTGATCTCGGCTCACCGCAACCTCCGCCTCCTGGGCTCAGGCAATTCTCCTGCCTCAGCCTCCTGAGTAGCTGGGATTACAGGCATGCGCCACCACGCCCAGCTAGTTTTTTGTATTTTTAGTAGAGACGGGCTTTCACCATGTTGACCAAGATGGTCTCGATCTCTCGACCTCGTGATCCACCCGCCTCGGCCTCCCAAAGTGCTGGGATTACAGGCTTGAGCCACCGCGCCCGGCCTGGCTTCCATGTTCTATTCTAGTTTCTCATGAGGATTCGCCAGCTAGCATAGCTACATGGGTTTGATGAATTGCTTCTGTCTCTTTTCTTGGTTTCTGATTGCAACTGGCAATGAAGCCACAAAACAACATCGCTTTCAGGGCAAAGGGTGAGGAGAGAGGAAGTGACTTGCTCAAGGCCAGATAACAAGTCTGGAGAAGAGCCATAAATAGAACTTGGATCTCCCAAGTCCCGGTCTCCCAAGTCCCGGGTGGGCACCTGGGGACTGCAAGATTATACTACCTCTTCAAAAACAACACAAGGAAATCACTAAAGCAGACAATTACCTTTCTGAAAAGTGTTGTTCTACTCTTTTCAGAACATGGAGAGAAAAAAAGCATGGAGAGAAAAAAGGGCAACTTCTTTATTCCTCTACCAGGAAAACAGCAAGGATCATCCAGACGGGCTGGTGATCCAGGATGCCTGGACACATCCAGCTTTTGAACCAAGAGAAGACACCCAATTCAGAGTCTGAGTTTCCGTTTTCCTAAGTAATAATGCCTTCTATATTTAGAGTCCAGAAGCCTGTACTCTAAAATTTGAATGAGCTGTATCAGGGAAGAAAGCCATCTCCAGAAATGCTCACCTGTTGCAATCAAGCACTTTTCATAGGTTATTTGAGAGCCATCATTAAGTTTCACCATGTTGCCTCTCACATCCAGCTGTACTACCTGGTATAGTCATCACACACATACACAAAAGAGGTAGAGATGAATTAGCTTTGAAAAAAATTTATTGAGATGTAATTCACATAAAATTCACCATTTTAAAGTGTGCAATTCTGTGGATTTTAGTATATTCACAAGGTTGTGCCACCATCACCACTTTCTGATTTCAGAACATTTCCATCATTACCCCAAAACTCCAGACCAGTAAGAAGTTGCAAAGTTGCCAGCTCAGGCCAGGCATGGTGGCTCATGCTTGTAATCCCAGCATTTTGGGAGGCTGAGGCGGGCGGATCGCTTGAGGCCATGAGTTCAAGACAAACCTGGCCAACATGGCAAAACCCCGTCTCTACTAAAAACACAAAAATTAGCCAGGCATCGTGGTGCATGCCTGTGGTCCCAGCTACTAGGGAGGCTGAGGCAGGAGAATCGCTTGAACCCGGGAGGTGGAGGTTGCAGTGAGCCAAGATCACACCACTACACTCCAGCCTGGGCAACAGACCAAGATTCCATCTCAAAAAAAAAAAAAAAAAAAAAAAGAAGTTGCCAGCCTAATAAGAATTAGTTATTGATCTAAAGTGATCCTTGAGAAACCATTTCCAAGTAATCATGAGAATCACAGTTTCTGGTACCCAGTTTCTTCAAGCAGTCGTATGTTGGAAACAGGCAATTAGAAAGCAGGCAACATTAGAGCAAGTCATGACAGTCCCAAAGTCCCTGCCCCATGTGTGGAAAAGGATAATTGGGACAGCCTTTCTTATTTGGCTGTTCAGAATTACTTATTATTACTTTGTTAATAAATCTCCTATGTCTACAATATTTTTACAGAATGTGTTCTCCAACTTGCAGCCCTCACTGAAACTTGGCTCTCTCTCAAGGAGAGCTAACACGTAGAGACTGTTCGTTCCCCCACACTCCACATCACAAGGCCAGGAGGAGGTACTGTCATTCTGCAAGCTTCCTGAGGTTACTGGTCTGCTGCTTCCAGATCCTTGTACTTGCATACTCCTCTGAGGGATATCAGAGGAGTCCTATATTCCTGCGAATCACTGTTTTGAGCCACCTCCTGGCTACTCCTCCTGACTGACTGAAGACCTTGAAACCTGGCTCATACTTTTCCTCATCTTGTCTCCTAAACCTCTACTTCTACCTCAATTATCCTACTCAGTCACAATTTTCCATCCTTTCAGCTTTTGTTCCATCTGTCTCCTATACTTGCTTTCAATTTTCTGTTTATTTGACTGGCTGCTCCATTCTAACTAATTTGAGTGGATGGCAGAATATTCAAACTGTTCTTTTGCCAGCACCTTTAATTATTTCTTATGGTTAAGAGCTTGAGCTTTGGAGTCAGAGAGAATAGCATTCCAGTCTTTGTTCCACTCCTTATGAGCTATGAAACCATTCAATCAAGCATCTACTATGTATCAAGTGCGGTGCTAAGTGCTGGGGACATGACGGTGAGACAATGATCCTTGCTGCTTTCAGAGTTCAGTGGCCAAGACAACTTAACAAGCACTAACAATAATCACAAGTCATAAATGTGATATGAATGGTAAGAACACTGCAGGCAGTGCTGGGAACATATGACATGTGCAATCTAGTCAGGTTGGGTTGGGTAAAGCTTTCTAGAGGCAATGAGAGATAAACTGGGATCTGATGGATAAGCAGCTTCTTTAGCCTCCTTTGATTTGTCCTTAGTAAGGTCCCTCTTCAATTCAATCCCGCTACTCAACCCCCACACCATTGGCCCTCAAATAGCCACCTTATGTTCTATTCTATTGCAAAAATAAGTGAAGCCATTAGACACGATCTTCCACAGCTTCCTATAGGGCACGAGGGTTCCCAACCACCCCCCACCCAGCCTATTAACAGGTTTGTCCCATCCCATGAGTCCCACCTTTGATGCTATGTCCCCTTCAAGCTTTTGTCCCATTGCCATCTCTTTTTTCTCATTTAAATCTTTTGAAAGAGTACTTTACCCTCTTTTCTAACTTCCCAGTGGTATCTGTTTTATTTTATTATTTTTTTTGAGATGGGAGTCTTGCTCTGTCACCCAGGCTGGAGTGCAGTGATGTGATCCTGGCTCATTGCAACTTCCACCTCCTGGGTTCAATGATTCTCCTGCTTCAGCTTCCTGAGTAGCTGGAATTACAGGGGTGCACCACTACGCCTGGCTGATTTTTTATATTTTTAGTAGAGATGGGGTTTCACCATGTTGGCCAGGCTGGTCTCAAACTCCTGACTTCAAGCAAGCTACCTGCCTCAGCCTCCAAAAGTGCTGGGATTATAGGCGTGAGCCACTGCACCTGCCCCCTAATGGTATCTGAACCACCAAATCTCATAGTGCATTTACAGTTCTTTTCTTCCCAGATTCCTCTGCCACAGTAACACTATGGATCACATCCTTCTTCTTGAAACTCCCTACAACCTTGGCTCCTGTTCTCAGGTTTCCTCATGCTGCTCTTTAAGTTCTTTTCTAGTCTCCTTTGTGGGTTCTTCTTAAGCCTGCCTCCTAAAAAATAAGGTTCCCTGGGGTGCTATCCTTGCCTTACTCCTCTTCTCACTAGCTCTTCCTCTCGTAATGTTTTTCTCAGCTGGGGATACACTGCCATCCACTCAGCCATGCAGGCTAGAAATTAGAAAGTCATCTTTGCCTCCTCCATCTCCTTCATCTTCTACCTTTAACCAATCACTGAGCCTCATTAAGCATGCCTCCTAAGCATGCCTCAAGTGTGTTCCCTACTCCTCATCACCTTTCTATCAAGAAGTAATACTGCCCAGACACAATGGCTTCACAACTGTAATCTCAGCACTTTGGGAGGCCGAGGCAGGTGGATTATCTGAGATCAGGAGTTTGAGACCAACCTGATGAAACTCCATCTCTACTAAAAAGACAAAAAAAAAAAAAAAAAAAAAAAAAAAATTAGCATGGTAGTGCATGCCTATAATCCCAGCTACTTGGGAGGCTGAGGCAGGAGAATCGCTTGAACCCAGGAGGTGGAGGTTGCAGTGAGCTGAGATCACACCACTTTACTGCAGCCTGGGCAACAAAGTGAGAATCTGTCTCAAAAAAGAAAAAAAGAAAGAAAAGAAAAAAGGCCAGGTGCGATGGCTCACACCTGTAATCCCAGTACTTTAGGAGGCCAAGGCAGGCGGATCTCAAGGTCAGAAGTTCAAGACTAGCCTGGCCAACATGGTGAAACCTCATCTCTACTACATATACAAAAGTTAGCTGGGCGTGGTGGTGCACATCAGTAATCCCAGCTACTCAAGACGCTGAGGCAGGAGAATTGCTTGAACCCAGGAGGCAGAGGTTGCAGTGAGCCGAGATCACGCCACTGCACTCCAGCCTGAGTGACAGAGCAAGACTCCATCTCAAAAAAAAAAAAAAAAAAAAAGAATACACTGTAAATTATTTAAAGTGTACTTATTTTTTTTAAAGTTCAACTTATTTCTCTATAAGAGAGAAATAATATCCACCTCATAGGGAGGATAAAATGAAATGCTGCACATAAAGCATTTAAGAACTGGCCTTAAAAGATTAGAATAGGTACTATACAAAGTTTAGCTCTTACTTTTTTCATCATCATCATCATCACACTACTACTATTCTAATTTGGACTCTCACCACCTCTTGCCTATATTATTGCAATAATCTCTGAAATTCTCTCTCTCTAGTCTTTTCTCCCTGAAATCCATCCTCCTCACGCCAATACCAATTATTTAAAATTCAATTGCCTAAAATGCAACAGCTCCCCAGTGCAGAAAAAGCTCATGCTTTTTTTGTTTTTGAGATGAAGTTTCACTCTTATTGCCCAGACTGGAGTGCAATGGGCATGACCTCAGCTCACTGCAACCTCTGCCTCCCGGGTTCAAGCTATCCTCCTGCCTCAGCCTCCCTCGTAACTAGGTTACATGCATGTGCCACCATGCCCAGTTAACTTTTGTATTTTTAGTAGAGACGGGGTTTCTGCATGCTGGTCAGGTTCATCTCTTGCCACTTCCTAACTTGTACCTAACTGCTCTATCAGTACCAAGCTGCTTCTATTTCCTGGCACCAAACATGCTTTTTGTACCCTTGTGCTTTTGCTTATGCTGTTCTTTTTTACTTGAATGCTCTTCACTCTTCTCCAGTCTGGTGAATGTCTCTTCATTCCATAAGACTGCCCATTTTGTAAGACCTTCTCCTCCAGAAAGCCTTTCCTAAAATCATCACTCCACTGGGCACGCTTCCCAGTGTTTCCCACAACACACTGCACAGATCTCTCTTGCTACACGCATATGTGTTATGATTACCTATTTATGTTTCTGCCTAATACAGCTAGCCCCTAGAGGGTAGGGCCTGAGGGTTATTTACACATAGGGGATGCTTAATGTCTCAGTACCAGCTTATCAACAAACCTATATCCATCTTCTCTAATGTCCCCTTTACAGGAGAAGAGTGGGTATGTTCCTAACAAAGGACAATCCTTCCCCTTGTGCTGTGTATCTCATCTACTCTGGGCTTTGCTCCTTCAGAGAACACCTCTCTACTGGAACACTGCCATTAGTTTACACCAAGCATCCCCAAACTACAGCCCGTGGGCCGCATGCGGCCCCCTGAGGCCATTTATCCGGCCCCCTGCCGCACTTCAGGAAGGGGCACCTCTTTCACTGGTAGTCAGTGAGAGGAGCACAGTATGTGGCAGCCCTCCAACGGTCTGAGGGACAGTGAACTGGCCCTCTGTGTAAAAAGTTTGGGGACGCCTGGTTTACACACACATTCTAGTACCTCCCATTAACAACCATAAAATATAACAAACCATCCCGGGATTCCACAAATACCCTCCAATAACTGACCTTATTACTCAGACACTCACCTTTCAAAGTCTAACAATATATTCCATGCTGAGTTATTCCGAAATTATTCTACTATCATGAATAATACACATTTGTCAATCTTTTCTCATCGATAATCCCAGAGAGAAGTTAGTGTGGGAAAACAGGAAGAATGAGGAAAAGTAGAAAAGCAAATAGGAGAGGTAACAGCTTTTAGGGTCAAGTTGAGTTGGCATGCTACACTACGCTTTGATACTAGCGCTTTCCCCAGAAAGACACACTCAGCATTATTCAACCTAAAGCAGCCTGATCCTTCTTTGATGAACTACAATGGCAGGACAGACATAAATGGTAATGGAAACACATATCACGATACTGGCTGGTGGGCACGTGCGTAGAGCCTAACAAAGGAAGCAATCTACTAGCTCACCTTCTTCCCAGTGAGGACGGCCACACCACCATTTTCAATGTGAGGCAGGTCCTGAGCAGAGACATAGAAAGAAGGTGGCTGGAAATATATGCTGTATGGAGAAGAGAGGGAGAATATTATAAACATGTGGAACTGTTATCAGCTTCTCCCATAGCTTTAATAAAATTTTTGGTATCCAGATCAGTGGTTCTCAGGTCAGGGCAATTTTGCCCCCAGGGGATGTTTGCCAGTATCCAGAGACAATTTGGGTCGTAACAACTTGGGTAGGGATGGTACTCATATCCAGTGGGTAATGGCCAGGGATGCTGCTAAACATCCTATGATGCACTGGACAACCCTACCACTACTAGTAAAGTGTTACCCTGTTCCAAATGTCAGTGATGCTTAGGGTGAGAATCCTGCTCTAGATTTAAGATCATTTCAAAGTAAGAGCAAGTGGAGCACCTAAGGAGCTGGTATTCACACATCCCCCCAAATGGGCTGTCCAGAATAGTGCTCGTCAATGGAACAACTAGTTCTAGCTCCTGAGATGACTCTGCCTCAAATATGATATATTAATATTAATATATTAATATTGGCTGGGTATAGTGGCTCAGGTCTGTAAACCCCAGTGCTTTGGGAGCCCAAGGCAGGAGGATCCCTTGAGGCCAGGAGTTTGAGACCAGATTGGGCAATATAGCAAGATCTCGTCTTTAGAAAAAAAAAATTTTTAATTAATGAAAGGCACGTGGTAGTTCACACCTATAGTCCTAGCTACTCCGGAGGCTCAGGTGGAAGGATCACTTGAGTCCAGGAGTTTGAGGCTGCAGTGAGCTATGATTTGGCCACTGCACTCCAGCCTGGGTGACACAGCCAGACCCTGTCTCTAAAAATATGTATGTATGTATGTATGTATGTATGTGTGTGTGTATGCATATATACACATATAACGGCCGGGCACAGTGGCCCATGTCTATACTCCCAACACTTTGGGAGGCCAGGGCGGGTGGGTCACGAGGTCAGGAGTTCAAGACTAACCTGACCAACATGGTGAAACCCCGTCTGTGCTAAAAATACAAAAATTAGCCGGGTGTGGCAGTGCACGCTTGTAATCCCAGCTACTCAGGAGGCTGAGGAAGGAGAATCACTTGAACCTGGGAGGCAAAGGTTGCAGTGAGCCAAGATCACACCACTGCATTGCACTCCAGCCTGGGTGACAGAGCAAGACTCCATCTCAAAAAAAAAAAAAAAAAAAAAAATATATATATATATATATATATATATATATATATAGTTAGCCACTAACTTAATTGAAAGTAAAGTATACATCCTGTTTGAAAATGGAGCATGATACATGACAGTGGGGGTGAGGGAGAGGAGAAAGTTTATAAAATTTGGTCCAGTATCAAAAAGGCCACTAGTGAGAAAAAAATTGGAATCCAAAGAACATGGTACTAGAATTAAGAGATCTAAGTTGTCCTTTAAAAGGAAAAAGTTTTTGGACCTGTATCTCCAAGTCTGTCATGCAAACATTCTAACAGAAGCTCTTCCTTTCAGTCTTCCCACTATACTCCTGAAATTCTGAATGCTGGCTAGGCTGTCAAACAGTGCCATTGAACAGTTTCTCTTTTGCTCTTGTAGGACATGTCTAGGCAAGTATAAAGAAGTGACAATACAGGCCAAGTTGATCTTCACCAAAAGTTTAACATAAAGGATCCAGAAATAGGAGCATTAGTATTTCAGAAGCCAACATGACACCATCAACAGTTGGTAGATCTGGTAACAGTATCCAGGACTCTTGCCCTTTGTAGCCTGGTACCTCTAAGCTGTACTAAGTGTGGAACATAGAAGACTCTAGCAGACAGCCAAGCCATCCCTCCTACTGACTGTACACAGTCAGCAGCAAAATCATAACCTACTCTGTGCTTAGCTGAAGTTGTTAGTCAGGCTCATTTACATAAGCAAACACACCTTCTCTCTTTTCCATTCCACTGTTTGAATCGCAGTGTCTTTGTGACATTTGGGTCATCTGAAAACCACAGTTCTTTCGAAAGAGGAGGTCGCATGTATGGCAGCTCAGGATCTTCAGATACAATCAGCACCTTCAGACATAAAAATCATGATACTTATCACAGCCAAGTCATTTAAGGGGCTAATGTCAAAGCGTTCACATTAGCTAAATGCTTGCAGACTATACTCTCAGTGCCAAGCAAAAAAACATGCACCTTACCCTGGCCCCAGGATCCCGAGCCCGGATGGATCTGGCTGCAGCAAAAGCAGCAGTGCCTCCACCAATTAGCAGGAAAGGAACATGATTTGGTGCCCTGACTTGAGAAACCGGCTCTCCTGCAGCTGTAAGCAACAGACCAGACAGGATGAATCTTCTTGAAGTTTCAGATGATGCTCTGCCACTATTCAAAAAAAATCACCTTGCACTTGTCTCAATCCTTCACATAAAGCTAGCAGAACATAGGACCTACACTAATCTTAACAATCTTCACAGCATCCTGATGGGAGAGGAAAAGCAAGTATCCCTTTCATTTCATAAGTGAAAAATAGAGAGGAGAATGATTTCACCAATGTCATTCATTCATTAGGTCTGAACTGGTACTAGGACATAGCTTAAATATTTAGTTATTTCTAAAATATTTAGAAAGTATCTATCAGTAGGCTTCTTCCCTTCCCATCAATTTCCTAGTGACTACCAGGAAAATATCAAGCTCAGTTTCACCTTTTGTTAGCAACAAAGGGAGAAAATCCAGGAGGTCAACTGGGGATTATTATACAATGCTCAAAGGAGGTGCTGCTGAAGAAAGCAGAACAAACTGCCCACCCAGAGTTGTGGGGCTTATGAAAGGATGAAAATGTTCCTCTCTGAAAATTGAAGTGTATCATGTGAAATGGAAGTGATGGCGAGGATATGTACTTTAGGAAAGTAAATATACCTTTAGCAACTCGAAACTCTAAAGATTCAAAAGGGGAACTAAACAGAC
This sequence comes from Saimiri boliviensis, assembly GCF_048565385.1. NCBI lineage: Eukaryota > Metazoa > Chordata > Mammalia > Primates > Cebidae > Saimiri > Saimiri boliviensis. Next base: position 106,754,523 of record NC_133470.1, on the reverse strand, counting down.
CAGAATTTCCTCATTTAAAAAGTGGCTTTTGGCTGGGCGTGGTGGCTCACACCTGTAATCCCAGCACTTTGGGAGGCTGAGATGGGCTGATGGATCACCTGAGGTCAGGAGTTTGAGATCAGACTGGCCAACATGGTGAAACCCCATCTCTACCAACCATACAAAATTAGCTGGGCATGACAGCACATGCCTGTAATCCTAGCTACTCTAGAGGCTGAGGCAAGAGAATCGCTTGAACCCAGGAGGCAGAGGTTGTAGTGAGACTAGATTGAGCCATTGTGCTCCAGCCTGGGCAAAAAGAGCGAAACTCCGTCGCCAAAAAAAAAAAAAAAAAAAAAAAAAAAAAAAAAAAAAAAAAGGCTTTCATCTCTTTTCCATTAGTTTTCCTTGCTAAGCTTGCCTTTTAAGAGACTAATTTTATTTTATTTTATTTTTTAATTTTTTGAGACAGAGACTTGCTCTGTCATCTAAGCTGGTGTGGAGCAGTGCAATCTTGGCTCACTGCAACCTCCATCTCTGTTCAAGTGATTCTAATGCCTCAGCCTCCAGAGTAGCTGGGATTACAGGCATGTGCCACCACACCCAGCTAATTTTTATATTTTTAGTAGAGATGGGGTTTCACCATGTTGGGCAGGCTGGTCTTGAACTCCCAGCCTCAGGTGACCCGCACATCTCGGCCTCCCAAAGTGCTGGGATAACAGGTGTGAGCCACTATGCCTGCCCAAGAGACTAATATTAATATACAGAAAATCAACCAGTCATAATCTTCACTTGTTTTATTCTCAAACCCAAATTTCAGCCAAATTCTTTAAATCACTCCCAGTTCTAGAGTAATACTATACTTTCTAGATGCTTGCAGTCTCATGCCATAATTGCTTCTACAAGACATCCATAAATCACATCACCCAAACTGTTCATAACTTTTCCTTTATGAGTCTCAAATCATAGCAAGATCTAAGGGAATACTCACCAGATAATTCAGCCCTTTTCTGTTTCTCTTCTGGTGTCAGCCCCATCCCTGAAATTCTTTCTTCGTATCTTTTTTGGTCCTCTTTTACAGTCTTATAGGCCTGGAGATCCAAACACGGAGAACATTTATTTCACCATGCAACTAGCTCATACTGAAGTAATAATATCTTTCAATTAAATGAGAAGCTTTTGTCTATCTGATGTTAGTTCCTCTATGTCAAAACCGCTAAGACAAAGTTGTTTTCTTAAGAAATAAAAAATACTGGGCGTGCACATGCTTGGTGTGGAAAAAATATGCATAAGCAGACGAAAATGTTCCAGTTTCAGATTTTCAGGCTCTCTGTAAGGAATTCTCCTCCTATTTAATTCTGAATGTACAGTTTTAAGAAAAAAAAAAAAACATTTTATACTAGAAGAATAAAGTGCTAGAAAGGGCTAATCTTTATATGAAGCACAGAAAGGGGGTTTGGACTATGCTGGATGCTAGCTGTGAAATCAACCTATAGGGTCCCAGGTAGGAAGCTGGGATTCTAAGTTTTCCTGATCAACATTCTGGCTTTTGCTGAGTATTTACACAGTGGTCAGAAACATGGCCACCTATATTCCACTTTTAGAGAGTTACCCATGGTTCCCTCAATGGTCTATCCTTTTCCTAAACTTATGAGGTAGAAAAAATCTCATTCAGAAAAACTACACACAGATATTTACTAGGGGGTTAAACACCTTGTTTAAACACCTGTTATATTTCAAACAGTCTATCTTCTCTATCCTTTCAAATCGGAGAAGGGTAATTTTAGCATCATGACTAGTTTTGTGTTGTTCTTTTTTAACACACAGCACCAGAGTTTTTGGAGATTTTTTAAAGAAAAGGCAGGCAAGTATGACTTTACATTACAATACTTTTGGCCAGGCACAGTGGCTCACGCCTGTAATCCAAGCACTTTGGGAGGCTGAGGTGGGCAGATCACCTGAGGTAAGGAGTTTGAGACCAGCCTGGCCAACATGGTAAAACCGTCTCTACTAAAAATACAAAAATTAGCTGGGCGAGGTGGTGCATGCCTGTAGTCCCAGCTACTTGGGAGGCTGAGGCATGTGAATTGCTTGAACCTGGGAGGTGGAGGTTGCAGTGAGCCGAGATCATGTCACTGCACTCCAGCCTGGGTGATACAGTGACTCTGTCTCAAAAAAAAAAAACAAAAAAACCCGGCTGGGCGCAGTGATTCACACATGTAATCTCAGCACTTTGGGAAGCTGAGGTGGGCAGAGCATGAGGTCAGGGGTTCGAGACCAGCCTGACCAACATGGTGAAACCCTGTCTCTACTAAAAATACAAAAATTAGCTGAGCACGGTGGCACGCACCTGTAATCCCAACTACTCGAGAAGCTGGGACAGGAGAATCGCTTGAACCAGGAGGTGGAGGTTGCAGTGAGCCGAGATCACGGGACTGCACTCCAGCCTGGGCGACACAGGAATTTAAGTGAACATACTTCAAATGAAATCTCAGATTATTAATTAATTGTAGGAAAAAGTAAAGATAATCAGAGGAACAATAAAACATATTCTAAGAATACTTCTATGACTTCCTTCCAGAGCAGCCCATCAGGCAATGTGCTGCAATTGAGAAACCTGGGCCCTGAGAGCTGGGTTTATCCTGGAAGCATTTAACATTGTGACAAATGAAGTAGAAAGTTAAGTACTGTATGTGAAAAGACAATAGGTACTCCTTGAATTTACTACTAACTTTATCAAATAAACGAATTTAATTAACACGAATTTCAAGAAGAGTTATCTTGGCATCAGATACAATACAGAAGTCCAGTATTTACTCATACCTTAAACACATTTCTTTTAAGAATGGGACTTTGGCCAGATGCTGGTGGTTCACAACTATAATCCCAGCACTTTGGGAGGCCAAGCTGACTGGATCACTTGAGGCCAAGAGTTCAAGACCAGCCTGGCCACCACGGTGAATCCCTGTCTCTACTAAAAATACAAAAATTAGCTGGGTGTGGTGGGGTGTGCTTGTAATCCAAGCTACTAGGGAGGCTGAGACATGAGAGTCACCTGAACCTGGTAGGTGGAGGCTGCAGTGAGCCAAGATTGCACCACTGTACTCCAACCTGGGCAACAGAGAGAGATTCCGTCTCAAAAACAAAAACACAGCAAAAAAATCTAGAGGGAAAAACTTCTCCTTTTTTTTTTTTTTTTTTAAAAAAAAAAGGGACTTTTACCTAAAAAGATGGCTTAATCTGGTCAACATGAATGAAGAGAGAAATAAACAGGGGCCATGTTCATTGACAGGAATATCCCAAAATAGCCTGAGCCCAGCTCACATTTGCTAATGGCTCACACATGAAGGGAAGAGCAGACCAAGAAATACCTACAGGTTTAGTGGAGAAAGGGCGGAATGAGGTCAGTCTGTCCGATATATATGTAAATGTATTGATTTCTTTACCTTTCCCCCAAGGGTTTCTGTATTCCTAGTTTGCACGGATTTCCAATTAATGACATAAATACATGTCAGGTTAAGAAAAACACATTTATGAAAAATATTAGTGAAGACAATTTTTCTAAACAGATGAATATGGTGGTATTTATTCAACTTAATGGGATTTGAAAGGAAACATGTCATTTTCTGAGTGAGGCAACGCAGTCCTATGGGTTAACAATGGCAAAGGGCCCAAATACAAAATCTTAGTAAATATTATTATTTTTCTTTTGAGACTGAGTCTCGCTTTGTCACCAGGCTGGAGTGCAATGGCATGATTCCGGCTCACCGCAACCTCTCCCTCCTGGGTTCAAGAGATTCTCCTGCCTCAGCCTGCCGAGTAGCTGAGACTACAGGCGTGTGCCACCATGCCCGGCTAATTTTGTATTCTGTAGAGATGGGGTTTCACCATGTTAGCCAGGATGGTCTTGATCTCCTACCCTAGTGATTCACCTGCCTTGGCCTCCCAAAGTGCTGGAATTACAGGCGTGAGCCACTGCACCCAGCCTAAATCTCATTCAAATATTCTAAAGCCCACTTTGGCTCTGCCCACCAAGAAAAAAAGATGACTGAGATTTGGGGATCTGCCTCAGGTCCTACTGAAAGTTACCAGCAAAAAGAGGAAAAACTCACATCAATGCCAATCAGCAGTCCATATTTACAATCCAAGCAGCAGAAGCACTGTTGAAATCAGTGTTTTTTGAACTGTGCTTGGATCCCATTAGTGGATTGTGAAGTCAATTTAATAGGTTGCAACAAGCATTAGAAACAAACACAAATAGAAGAGAAGAGAAACTAGAGTAAATATATGACACCTAGTAAGAGTAGCTTTTGAAGCTTTGTTTCAGTTTTATGTATTTGTAGTCATCAAATGGGGTGTAAGAGAAATGTATTTCTCACTGCAGATCATGGTAAAAATTTTTTAAAAGCCAACAGTTTACTCCCTTCTTTTTGGAGGGAGGTAAAGAGCTCCCAATACAGGAATTGCCAAAGCAATATTTATACTTAAGTTAGGAACATTTCTTCAAATGAGAGAAAAAAGTTATGAAGAAACGCTGTTCACTGTTATGGACCAAATGCTTCCTATTCCTATATTGAAGCCTTAACCCACTATGTGATGGTATTTGGCAATGGCAGTATTTTAGGGAGTTGATAAAGGTTGAATGAAGTCTTAAGGGTGGGGCCCTAATCTGAAAGGGCTGGTGCTCATATATAAAGGGGAAGTCACCAGAGTTCCCTTGCTCACTCTTTCTCCCTCTCCGCCCCCACACCCGCCAAAACCATGTGAGGACACAGTAAGAGGGTGGCTGTCTGAAAGCTAAGAAGAGAGCCCTCACCAGAAACTGAACCCTGTCTGACCTTGATCTTGGCCTTTTCAGCCTTCCGAACTATAAGAAAATAAACTTCCGTTGTTTAAGGCACTCAGTCTGTGGTGTTTTGTTGTGGCAGCCCAAGAAACTAAGGCAAACACACTCAACAACTTATAGCTATATCTCATCAAATCTGAACACTGATTTTAAGTTCACAGTTCTCTTGAGACTAACATCAATTTCAGACAAAAAACTAAGCCATTTCAGATCAAGTTTTCAAGGATTTTAAAAAAACAAAACTATTCATAACAGTTCAATAACAATTGTAAGTAGACAAAAGCTTATCATTTAACCTGGAACCACTTTATAATACAGTAGCTTTATTATTACCAGTGTTGGATAAACACAGAGTACAATGAGGCATTTAACTGAATGACTTCAGAGGAACTAGTGCTTCTTAGATATTTCTAAGGCAGAAGAAAGCAACAGTCACCAGCCCTGTCTTGTAGCTTGGCATCAAGAGAATTTGCATGGTCAACTCTGTGGAGGCCATCCAACTCTGGTACAGCAACACAGACCAGGAGTTTATCAGGTTTAAATTGTTACAAACATACTGAACACAAAGGCTTTAAATCTATTTTTGAATGAATGGGGTAGAACTGATGATAAAAGTTGAGAGATATGAAATGGAAAAAGTAAGGCTCAGAGGGTAGCATCTGAATTATGAATGAGAGGCATTTAAGAAAGCAATCTACATGAATGCGTTAGCTTCTACCGCTTCAGCCACTAGTTTGACCAAATTAGAGATTACAAAGGGACACTGCCAAATGAATTTACTTTGAAATAGAGGCTGTGGGTGGGTAGGTGAATGGGGAAAATACTGCAATTTCTATGGCTTTCTGGGTCTTCTCAGAAGCATTCAATAAAATGCCTTTTCACAAAGTCTGGTTGATTGTTACCCACAAAACGAAAATTACATTTTACCTAAAATGATTAAGAATGGATGGTATTCACATTACCTTTATTTGCTTATTTAACATTTACTCTGAGACTGTCTTGTTAGGTATGCAGCACTAAAGCACAATATAATTTGGTATAATACAAAATCCTTATAAAATTGGCAAAAGTTTCAAAGAAAGAGTTGATGATGAGGATTTGTGACTTTAATTATATCTGGTAGGACTTCAACAGTTTGAAGAATAAGATTGGAGGACTCTCTAGTGACTGACAATGTCCCTTTAATAAACACCTAGAAAAAGCACGTGCTGTGAATATTTGATTGTATTTTAATGTATCAAGTGTTCATTAGTGCCATGGTCTCACCCACCCTACCCCAAAACATATTTTAGTGTAAGCATCTTACATAATAAACTCCTGCCCCAGTGACTGTTGCTCCTACAATTAAGAAGTATACTAGGCTGCTGCCATCTTTCCCAGAAGCACCTGTGGACGCTAGTGATCTAGAAGGGGATCCTAGGTGATGAGACTGCACAACTGTAGGTAAAGATAAGGCCAAGAGAGAAACAAAAGGAAATAGAAAGAGCACTAAGTATTAATGAAGAAACATTCAATACAAAGGCAGTTTTGGTTACCCTGTGCTAAAAAAGAAAAAAAAGCTGCTCCAGGATTGCAGAATGTGTATTTCATCAAAGCACATTATCAGACAGTTCTTGCCTATTTCTTACTCTGATTTGCCACACAATAGGCAAGAGCGATCTACTTTTCTTGTCCATTTGGGAGTCATGTCAGGTATGAGGATATAGGTAGCTTCAAATAATTTTCCCTTTCTTTAACCTAGCGACCAAGGAGCAAAGATAAATTCACTGTCTTGCCAATGTAGGAAAAAACCCTAAACTTGTAATGGCTTAATAAGTAAAACAAACAGCTTCCTTCAATCAAGGGTGTTACTAGGTGTTATCTAAGTTGGTTCAGTCAACCTTACAGGATCCAACTTTGGAGTGATCTGCTTAGTCACAGTAAACCCTGCCAAGTTAGGAAAAAAAAAAAAAAACACCCACAGAATAATTCCTCTGTGACCTGCTAAGCTGATCAGAGTTCATTTAAGGAGATATACTTGTGCTAATACTACGTAGCAGTTAAACACCATACTTCTCACCTCACACAAACTCCATTCTAAAATCAGTGATACTAGGCCTGCTTCTGTAATTTAGTCTTTGGGTGAGATTCAGGGATAGTTTTCTTTTTAGGATCACTTAATATTTTTGATTGAAGGCTGTTGTTTTTAAATGTGAACCTCAAGCTGAGGAAAAATAAAATGTTTGACAACTAGGTCAAAATCAAATATTGTGCTAAGGAGCTGCAATGGATTTTGACTTTATTCACAGGTTAGTGTGTAACATCCAAGAAAACAGGTACAATTTTGTGGGTTGCTTGAATCTAGGAAAACACAGTGGCTTCCAAGTGAAGAAGAAAAAGACAAGTGAAAAGAGAAGAAATCAATCAACATGAGATTAAATTTCAGTAATTCCCAAATTGGCTCCCATAAGATATTAGGCAGCAGGCACTTAAGAGAGAGCTTTTTGAAAATTTTTCCAAAAGGAGAAAGGGGAATTAGCTTCAAAAGTTTTAAAGCAGAGTAGTATTGAGTCTATTAATGGGAGCTGTTGGGCAGCTTCTTTACGCACGCTGCTTTTCTACTTACATAGGCACCAGCTCCTATTGTTGATAAGCCCACAATAAGGACTAACACAGAATTATCGATTTTGCCCCCTGATGCACCAGAGCTAGCCATTTGTCTTGTCATCTGGAGTTCTAGAGGAACATGCCATCGCTGGAACAAGTTGCCTAAGAAACATAATTTATTAAGACACACACATACAAAAATAAAATAGTTAATACATATTTATGATTAAATGTCAATGCACTGTTTGAGACTTATTGCCCAGATACTCACTGTTAAATGATCAAGAAAAACATCATCAAAACTGCATACATAAATACAACAGACAGCTGAATGACCACTCTTAAGTTGCTGAAGTTTTTAAGAGTAAAATTTAATGTTGCTCAGTGAGGAAATTTTGAGCTGCCAGAAAAGATCACGAAAAACACGAACAATCCATCAAATACCTCTCCCTTCATGTCTTTGCCATAAATGAAGTGAACACAGAGAGATGATTGAATAGGCAGATATATAAAGTTAACCATGGGCTACCTGGGACATTATAACAACCATTTAAAAGGATTAATCTAAATGGCTCAAATCTTGCATAAAATAAAACGCAATGCACTCTAACCAGGACACAGTTCAGTCTTGCATGAAAGGTAATGTGTCCTGAAATACAGAAATGTTAAAGCTCAGAAGAAAATCAGAAAAAAAAAATAATAATAAATGACTTTTTCTCTCCCAAAGAACTGAAAAACTTTTGACTATGAAATATTTTTTAGAACAACAACATTTAAAGTTTCCAGCACCTCCTTGGCTCTTGCTCCTCCAAAATAAAACAAAGGTTATTTTGATGTAAAACTATGCAGAGCTCTGTAATGATGTGATGATCGTAACAGCAGCCACACATAGAAATATATAAGAGTTTTGTAGATTTCTTTTTCTAGGGAGACGCTGACATTTTCAGATAAAGGAAGGTATCAGTGTACCTTTTCTGTGATTATTCCTCCAGTTTGTTAACTATCAACCAACAGCAGCAAATTTTTTCTGCAAAGAACCAGATGGTAAATATTTTCAGCTTTGCGGGCCATTTGGTGTCTGCTGCAACTACTCAGTTCTGCTGATGCTGCATAAAAGCAGCCAGAGACAATACATAAATGAGTAGACGTGGCCATGTTCCAATAAAACTTTATGGACACTGAAGTTTAAATTTTATATAATTTTCATGTGTCACAAAATTGTCTGTTTTTTCTTTTTCTTAGCCAATAAAAAAATGTAAAAACCGCCGGGTGCAGTGGCTCAAGCCTGTAATCCCAGCACTTTGGGAGGCCAAGGTGGGTAGATCACGAGGTCAAGAGATCGAGACCATCCTGGTCAACATGGTGAAACTCCGTATCTACTAAAAATACAAAAATTAGCTGGACATGGCGGCACGTGCCTGTAATCCCAGCTACTCAGGAGGTTGAGGCAGGAGAATTGCCTGAACCCAGGAAGTGAAGGTTGCAGTGAGCCGAGATCGTGCCATTGCACTCCAGCCTGGGTAACAAGAGGGAAACTCCATCTCAAAAAAAAAAAAAAAAAAAAAAGTAAAAACCATTCATGGCTCCTGGGACATACAAAAGCAGGTGACTGACTGGCTTTGGCCTGTGGCTATAGTTTGCAGACCCTGCTCTAGAGCAGTGGTTCTCAAACTTCAGAGTATATCAGAATGCCCTGAAGGGTTTGTGAAACAAAGCTGGCCAGGCCCCAGGCACAGAGGTTCTGATTCAATAGATCTGGGATGGGGCTGAAGAATGTGCATTTCTAACAAGTTCCCAGGGGATGCTGTTGCTGCTGCTGTTAGGGTGGGGACCACACGTTGAGAACCAACTGTTAGAGCAGGGGCCTCCAATCTTTTGGCTTCCCTGGGCCACACTGGAAGAAGAATTGTCTTGGGCCACACATAAAATACACTAACAACAGCTGATAAGCTAAAATAAATGAATAAATAAATAAATCACCAAAAAAATCTCATAATGTTTTAAGAAAGTTTATGAATTTGTGTTGGGCTGCAGGCTGGACAAGCTTAGTCTAGAAGCTGCTACATATGTCCCTGTCCTGTCTGGGCCTTAAAAGACAAACAGGCTGGGCACAGTAGCTCATGCCTGTAATCCCAGCACTTTGGGAAGCCGAGGCAGGTGAACCACCTGAGGTCAGGAGTTCGAGACCAGCCTGACCAACATGGAGAAACCATGTCTCTACTAAAAACACAAAATTAGCCGGGTGTGGTGGCGCATGCCTATAATCCCAGCTATTTGGGAGGCTGAGGCAGGAGGATTGCTTGAACCCAGGAAGCGGAGATTGTAGTGAGCTGAGATCGTGCCATTGCACTCCAGCCTGGGCAACAAGAACGAAAATACATCTCAAAAAAGAAGACAAACAGAATGGACACTGGTAGTGACATCCCATGTGGACTTGCAGAGATTAGAGAAGGAACTTTCCCCCTTGCTTTCACAACTTTAGGGCACAGACGGCAAAATCAAGTCCAGTGTGGATCTGTGGTCTCTCATCTGAAATCCTGGGGACACAAGGAACTTTAAATTCTTTGGTCTTAAGTATATGAGGCACAAACCACATAGTGACACCTAGCAAGGTAAAGGGCAGCAACCCATAGTCAAACATATTAATATTTCTATGACCAATCGCGCTAAGTGAGATTTTAAAAAATATCCTAAAGTAGCTTCTCTCCAGTTCAGGTCAGGTTTTACTGGCAAATGAATTACAAAAACTTGATAGTCTTAAATTCTGGTCATTCTAAAATTTCAATTTCAATTTCTGAATTACAGATAAGAGACTTTAAATTTATACTCTTAGAAGAGGAAATGTATTTTTCTTTACTGTTCTTATTTCTTACCTGGTTTTAGAACTCTTCCTCACCACATGAAATAAAATGTTTTAGATTTGGACATGACAAATCATGAAAATAAAAACGTGAGCAGGGAAGAAGCTTATCTCAATCTGGGCAAGCTTTTGATTTTCAGAAGCTTATAAAAATAATGAACCATCAGAAGTAGAAAGTGGTAACTCTCAGAGCTTAGAAAATGAAACTGATTAGGAAAAGTTCCACGTGATTTAGTTCAACAAATTTAGCTTGTCCTCAACCTCTACCCCTGGTTCATTTACTAAATATATATGTATTTAAAATTCTGTTTATTCCTCCAGAAGACCTTAAATAAAGACATCATAACAAATTTGTTTAAATGTCATACTTGTATTTATCCTGTTTCTGCTTGCTTTTCACAAACTGATAATACTAAGAGTGTAGATTTGGGAAAGTTCAGCTTTTGTCTCAATTTGCCAAAAAAAAAAAAAAACAAAAAAAAAAAAAAAAAAAAAGAAAAAAAAAAGAAAGAAAGAAAAGAAAAGAAAGAAAAAAAGCATTTAAAAGTAAAATGACTTTTTTTTTTTTTTTTTTTTTGAGACAGGTTCTCACTCTGCCACCCAGGCTCGAGTGCAGTGGCATGATCTCGGGTTACTGAAACCTCTGCTTCCTGGGATCAAGTGATTCTCCAGCCTCAGCCTCCCATGTAGCTGGGACTACAGGCATGAGCCACCAACACCTGGCTAAATTTTCTATTTTTTGTAGATATGAGGTTTCACCATATTGCCCAGGCTAGAAAAGTAAATTGACTTTTAAAAAAGTAAACTGGTTAATATTTAAACTAATGCTCGAAATGTAATATACTACTATCATTAATAAACCAACTTTTAAAACTTTTTATATACCTACAAAGTGACTTTAATTTTGTAAAAGGTACTAAGTATTGTCTGTTTACATTCCCCCACCCCCATTTTCTTTTTCCCATGAAATTCCTCCCAAACCTTTCTTCCCATAGCTTCAAAATTTTAGGAAATTTTACATCAGGACTAAAACATGGCTTTTCACTTGTCTTACTAACATGAAGAAGCCAATTTATTCCTTGACTTCTTGTTATGGCACCAGTTTATTTATTTTAGGTTTTCTACAGTGAGACCACACATACAGTGCAATTTCTTCCTCACATTTAGGATTTCATTCTTGAGAAGCCAGTTTGATCTGTGCAACAGTGCCTGACACATAGTAGGTGTTTGCTCAATAAATATTTATTGAATTGATGAATGAAGGAAGGAAATAGCAAGTCTTCCTTATCCTATTGATATTGACTGAATATTTTTATTACTATTAAAAAATTTTTTGGGCCGGACATGGTGGCTCACGGCTGTAATCCCAGCACTTTGGGAGGCTGAGGTGGGTGGATCACGAGATCAAGAGATGAAGACCATTCTGGCCAACATGGTGAAATCCTGTCTCCATTAAAAATACAAAAATTAGCTGGGTGTGGTGGTGCACAGCTACAGTCCCAGCTACTCGGGAGGCTGAGGCAGGAGAATCGCTTAAACCCGGCAGGCAGAGGTTGCAGTGAGCCGAGATTGCACCACTGCACTCCTTCCTGGCAACAGAGCAAGACTCCATCTCAAAAAAAAATTTTTTTTTAAGTTAAAGGTTATCATTATGTTGCCCAGGCTGGACTCAAACTCCTGGGCTCAAGTGATCCTTCCACCTTAGCCTCCAGAGTAGCTGGGACTACAGGCATGCACCACCATGCCCAGCTGACTGAACATTTTAAAGAATTCTTTGCAAAGAAATCTTAGACAGGCCAGGCCCAGTGGCTCGCAACTGTAATCCCAGCACCTCGGGAGGTCAAGGTGGGTGGAACCACTTGAGGCCAGGAGTTTGAGACCAGCCTGGCCAACATGGTGAAAACCCATCTCTACTTAAAAATAAATAAAATAATAAACTTAGAGCTAAAAAAAAAAAAAAAAAAAAAAAAAAAAAAAAAAAAAAAAAAAAAAAGCTTTAGCCAGATTTGATTTATTTCAGGTTGCTTAATCATAAATGAGTAACCTCAAACACCACAGACTAGCATTAGAACAGCATCTAAAGCAGCAAGTTCATTTCTGTAGGTTTTGTGATCTGTTTTTCCATACACTCAAGAGGCCTTTTCCAAAAACACATCTTCACAACTGAAGCACCCAGGGACCCTAAATGGCTAAGAGATCTATATGTTCTTGAGACTTGTTTCCTGAGTGTCAAACTGATTTTTCCAACATGGATAAAATACAGGACAAGGCTAGATAGTTTGTCCATTGTAGCTAAATGATTCTTTACAAGGAATCCAACAACTATTGAAACTTATCAGCCTTTTTAAATTTTTTAGTATCAACTGTTGCTGAACTTTTAGAAGAAACATAGTAATAACTACAGTACAGCGTGAACCATTCTGATGAAAGACAAGGAAAAAAAATTTTTTTTGAGACACAGTCTCCCTCTGTCGCCCAGGCTGGAGTGCAGTGGCACAATCTTGGCTCACTGCAACCTCTGCCTCCCTGGTTCAAGCAATTCCTAGCTGGGATTACAGGTACCCGCTACCACGCCCGGCTAAATTTTGTATTTTTAGCAGAGATGGGGTTTCACCATCTTGGCCAGGCTGGTCTTGAACTCCTGACCTCGTGATCCACCTGCCTCAGCCTCCCAAAGTGCTGGGAATACAGGCGTGTGCCACTGTGCCCAGCCAGGAAAAATTATTTAGATAACAGAAAATAAAATCTCTCTTCTGCAAAGTTAAGCCCTTTACAGTGCTGTACCAGGGTTTAGTCATGAGAAACTGCCATGTGCCAGAGATAGTTCAAGATGCTAAGGACACAAAAACAAACAGGACATAATCCATGTCCTCAGGTAGTGTTTAGTTTAGGAGAATGGCTGCTACCATCTGAATATGAGAAAATGGGCTTGATACAAATCACAAGGGACTCTAAATTGCTCAGTTTGGTTTTTTAATCCTTAGGTCAGTGAAACAGAAGGGGAACAGTCACTACTCACCCAAAATAGTATTTACCAAACTTGCCTGATCATATGAATGTCAAGGGGCTTGTTAAAATACAGATTCCCAGGACTCTCTCCTGGAAAAGGTTAGGAATTGGTCCTCTACTAGATTCACATGACCAGGCAACTTTTGGAAACATGATCTAGAAGAAAGCTAAGACATGCAGTAACTCCCTCAAAAAGTTAAGAAAATTTCTAGAAAATATAACTTATTAACTGGTTACAGAAAGGGCTGACTTCCCAAAGAATTTCTTCTGCAAAGCCTCGTCTCAGCAGAAAGAACAGGGGAAGACTCATCTTTTAGGCTTCAAAAAGAATTCTCATTTGGCAGTGTCCAGGAAGGCAGGATCCTTGCCCACAAGGAGTTCAGTTTCCTTTTTAAAGAGGTGAGAAGGATTCCAAATAGAGAAAAATGTTCAGACATCTGAACCTAAAGTCAGGGAGTCAGTGATCAGTTTGATAACATGGGAAGCACTATATTTGGTGACCAAACAAAATATTACAGAACAGAAAACATCTATTATCTAACCTATCTGCTCCTCCGTGTGAATGCAGACATAGACTGATGTCTATGAGTTATCTTCAATCACTTCTGGAAGGAGGCAGAGCATCCAAATAAATAAAGCAAATAAACAAATAGTAGCTATCATGGTTTTAAGGCAGAATGCAACATATAATGGAAATGAACCTGACAATGCTAACAAATGTCGATGAGATAGCTGGAAGGCAGGTTTAAAGTTTAAAGGTTTGGGAGGCTGAGGCGGGCAGATCATGAGGTCAGGAGTCCGAGACCAGCCTGGCCAGCATGGTGAAACCCCATCTCTACTAAAAATACAAAAAATTAGCCAGGCATGGTGGCACACACCTGTAGTCCCAGCTACTCGGGGGCTGAGGCAGAACTGCTTGAACCCGGCAGGCAGGGGTTGCAGTGAGCCAAGATCACACCACTGTACTTCAGCCTGGGCAACAGAGCGAGACTCCAACTCAAAAAAAAAAAAAAAAAAGTTTAAAGGTAAGGAGGAGGGAGAAATGGTGTATAAATGAACATGGCTCTTTTCCACCTGTGCAAAAAACATGGTAGATGTTACTATGTGAAAAAGAAATCAGATTAGAACCAATTAGTAATCAAGCCACAAAACAGAGTTAATTCCTAAAATGAGAGTATTATAAATTCTTTTTGAAATTGTAACACTACCCTCACCCATTTTTAAAGCCAGATGATGTCATACTTTGGTGCACAGCCAAAGGACAAAGAGTAAGTGTATGCAAAGAGATGGATGGATATGTCAGGAAGTCAGAATATATTCTACAGTAGACTGCCTTCAAACAAAGACATGCAGTGGAAAAAACCATTTGAGTCTGTATCTTTCAGTAGTTCTAACATCACCAACCATATTCCAATGTCTAATAAATCAACTTAACTTTGCAAATGCACATTTAATTAATGAGAACTTTGGGTCAGACTTTAGAATGCTGGTAAACGTTGTGAGACTTAAACAAGTACTCAAAGTTTGAAAGGCCAGTGTGGATGAAAAAATTGGGGTTATCTGAATTTCTGTGTAAATTTCTGTGCAATAAGCACAAAGCACCATCATTTCAATGCTCAAAACCCAAGAAGATGACATCCATTGATAAGGCATTCCTTTAAAAGCTAAGCAGAGGTTTCAAGTTCCAAGGGCAATATGTCCCAGGACATAACTCAAATACATATACCAGGAAACATTTTCATTGTGCATAGCAACTGGAAAAACTTTCAAATGCACATTTCCAAAGACCCTAACAACCCATGGAAAATATTTCCACTTTTTATTTTGAAAGCACCCAGGTGTTTCTGTATTGTAAAAGCCTCAAGGATAACTTACAACATTGCAAATGCAAATACTTGGGGGTGGACATTTAAAGATTACTGATTTTTTTTAAAGCATCTCCTATAGGTGGATCATTCATTGCCCCCATGAAGTAATGAAGATCCAAAATAAGCAGGCTCAAGCCATGCTCAGATAAATTCACGGATATCTGATGGACAATGGTCTAATTACTGGGAAGAGACCCGAATTCATTCTTAACTTTTTGAGGTCAACTTTAGGAAGCAGAATGGAGTTGCAGCAAAGGGATTAAGGACCTAAAGGCTAGCAAACTACTATCCTTAGGTCTGCCTATTAACTAACTATAGGATCTTTGGCAAGTAATTTCACCTCTGTGCCTCAGTTTATTATCTATAAAATGAGTGGGTTGAACTTTACCACAAAACCCTTCCAGGTCTAAAATTTGATGAAACAACTTAATGGAGGACAAATACAGTGCATTCTGCAAACTGTTTCTTTGAAGCCTTAAAGACCACCAAGAATTACTCGGCTCGCGCATCTCCAATTAATTCTGGACCAATTCTCTAGGTGTCTGAGGCACAACCGACAGACTCCTTACTTGCCCTGCACCATTTTTGCTTCACTGGGTATTCAAATCCAGGGATCTCATCTGTGGTTTGGAAGGCTGAGTAAATACCCTCATTTACACAAGAAACTTAGGCGTAGGGCTTAAACGTCCTGTTTAAAGTCTCAATCGGGAAATGACAAAGTCTACTTGACCTCATTGATCTAAAAAGGGGGGTAGGGGCGGGGATGGAGGGGAGGCGGCAACGGCCACTTGTTCTGGGATCCTTGAAGAGCAAACGTTCCCGGGAAAAGGCCTCAGGCCGACTACCGGGTTCAAATCTCTTGAAGGTCAGCTCAGCATGGCTGAGCCAATTCCTCCGCTTGCAAGACTCAGGGTTCGGGTCCTGACAATTTGGAATTCACGCGACTGTGTGTTAAGTTTCTCGGGGCGGGGTGGGGGGGGGGAGGCAGAGGGCTGCAAGGCATAAGGAGCCTAAGGCGCCAGGCCCTTGGACTTGGAGGTTGCCCAGAATGGGTCAGTCACCTGGGAGCCGGTTCCTCTGCCTCGGGCTTCGGACGCACACGGTCCGCACCAAGGGCACCAGCTTCTGCTTCAAAGCACCTGCCGCCAGGCTTCCACACCGGAACATTTCCGCGACCGCTATTCGGGACCTCCTCCTTCCCTTTCCTCTCACGCACGACCGACGGGTCAAACACCGCAAGCACCGGCCCGCTACCCCAGTCTTTTTCACACGCAAACTACGCAGGCTTCTCCTCCCAGCTCCGGGTGGGCATTGGACAGTGAAGCCTGCCTGCTGGAGCCCAGAAAAGGAAACGGCGACCGGAGGGCTACTGCGCAGGCGTAGCACTGGCTTCCGCATTGCGATTGGTCCGCAAGGCGAGAGGATATGCGCATGCACTAGCTTCCCGCAAGCTGGCAAAGATCCCTGTTCTAGGTAGTCCGTTTCCGCGAATTAGTGGCACAGTGTTGGACTGAATGAGTCAAGGAAGCTATCCAAGAAGGGACTTATGGGACTGGTTTGCCTGTCAGTTGTGCCTGGTGCTGCCGCTGTGTTGGTGACGGGAACTGATAACAGCATCTCACAGCAGCGTAACCCTGGCACCGCACTTGGTCTTTTGGTTTTAGGCCGCTAGTTACTAAATACCTAAGCCTTCCTGATTCTCTTGCAATGATCCAGATCCAGTTTTTCTCAGATCCGGCGTGTACTTTCTTCCATCTTTTAGAAGTTGCCGGCTCTTTCCCACCCAACTCGTGTTTCCGGGACGAGTAATTCTGCGCCCTCTTTCCCGCCTGTCACCTTTATTTTTTAGTGCATTTGTGTGTCCTAGATACTGTACCAGGTGCTGCAGATACACACAGTCTCCTGCTGTGGCTTCCGTGCTTGGGAGTAGGATGTTAGCGTTCGGGCTTCTCAGACTTTCTGGAAAGAGAAATCCTAAGCAGAAGTTTCAGAATTGTTTGAGTAGGGAGAGGGGCTGAGTGTAAATAGGTGTTTGGATTCTGCCAGATGTCAGCTAAATTGGAACTAATGTTTTGGCTGCGTGCAGAACATAAAATGTGCCTTTTTCAAAGATTCGGCTTACATACTAATTTAACAAGTATTTCTTGAGCACTTGCCTCTTGGATTGTACTGTAAAAGGGGCTCTAGTGGGTATGAAAAATACGGATGGTCCCCGGCTTACCCCTCACAATGGTTTGACTTACAATTTTTCGACTTTATGATGGATTTAATAGGACCTAACCCGATGTAAGTCGAGGAGCATCTGGACTTAACCATGGTTCAACTTACAGTTTTTTGACTTTATGATGGGTTTGTCAGGATATTAAATGCAGTATCGACTTAAGATATTTTCAATTTACAATGGATTTATTTGTATGTAGCATCTGTATAGGAAGTGGCCAATGTCTAGTTGAGGAGATGACATGTACCGGTCAGTGAAGTAAATATCTGGTGTAGCACCAGACAGAGCAAGAGAGAAGAGTATGGGATGGAATCCCTAAGGAAGAACTTCACGCAAGAAGTTATTTGAGCTGTGTCTTGAAGGATGAGTAGCAAAATTCAAATAATGGAGGAAAAGGAATATTTCAAATGATGAATACTTTGGTACCAAAGGTAACATTTTTCATTGTTAAACATGTTGACCTTTGATCCAGACCAACCCAGATTGAATCCTGGCTCTGCCACCTGGGCAAGTCACCTAATTGTGCCTCATTTTCCTCATCTACCAGTCTCACCAGGGTGTTCAGAAGACTAAATGAGCTAATATTTGTAAAGTGTCTTACAGGAAGCACCATGCTGTTTGTAAAATGAAAAGGCTTGAGAGTATTTTAAAATACCAAAATCCAGCACATTTTCAGGGGACAATGATAGAGAGTACAAACTAAGAAGTATTGATGTGGTCAGGCTCCGTGGCTCATGCCTGTAACCCGAGCACTTTGGGAGGCCGAGGCAGGTGGATCACTTTAGGCCAGGAGTTTGAGACCAGCCTAGCCAACATGGTGAAACCCTGTCTCTACAAAAAATATAAAAATAAGCTGGGTGCCATGGCATGCGCCTGTAATCCCAGCTACTAGGGAGACTGAGGCAGGAGAATCGCTTGAACCTGCGAGGCGGAGGCTGCAGTGAGCTGAGATTGTGCCACTGCACTCCAGCCTCAATGACGGAGAAAGAGTGTCTTAAAAAAAAAAAAAAAAAGAGAGAGAGAGAGAAAGAAGTAGTGATAAGGACAAGTAAGTATGGTGGAGCAAAAGAATTTGGACCTAACTTTGCAGGTGATGAAGTTACTTTTCTCGTGTGGTGGAATCGGGATAGAGAATGAAATTACAGGGCCAGGTGCAGTGGCTCATGCCTGTAATCCCAGTACTTTGGGAGGACAAGTTGGGAAGATTGTTTGAGGTCAGGAGTTCCAGACCAGCCTGAGCAACATAGTGAGACCTCATCTCTACATTTTTTTTTTTTTTAATTAGCCAGGCGTGGTGGTGTCTGCCTGTGGTTCCATCTAGTCAGGAAGCTCAGATGGGAGGATCGCTTGAGCCCAGGAGATCAAGGCTGCAGTGAGCAGTGATTGCTCCCCTGCACTCCAGCCTGAGTGACAAAGCAAGACCCTATTTCAAAAAAGAAAAAGAAAGAAATTACGAAGACATTCTTTTTTTTGAGACATAGTCTCTCTCTGTTGCCCAGGCTGGAGTGCAGTGGCAGGATCCAGGATCTCAACTCACTATAACCTCTGCCTCCCAGGTTCAAGCAGTTCTCTACGTCAGCCTCCCAAATAGCTGGGATTACA